>NW_012267322.1:3595837-3615618 GCF_000151885.1 Dipodomys ordii | reverse complement strand
GTGAGGCAGTAACTCAATGTTGTTTTGATTTGCATTTCTTTTATGGCTAGGGAGGTTGAGCATTTCTTCATGTGTCTATTGGCCATCCTTCTTTCCTCTTTAGAGAAGTTTCTCTATAAGTCTTTAGCCCACTTATTTATTGTTGCCCCCTAATTCTCATTAGATCTCTTTGAAGGTACAAAAAAAGATTGAAGACAGTAGATAGTCTTGTTCTTTAAACCCCCAAGTCTGATGTTTTTTCAAACCCTAAGATTCTTGTCATGTCAAAGGACCTCAGGTGTAAGATGCTTAGGTTTCCCTGTGCTAGCTTATGGCTTTGCAGAGGGGACTCCTCACTGAGAGGGGTAACAGTGCCCACACTGTGTGGAAATTATACACCAGTGTAATGTCAGCTGAGAAGGCTTGAAGCATGGAACAATCCTCACTAGCTAGTGCAAGGAGCTGTGTAGACAGAAGTACCAGAAGACAGCACTGAGCTTTCTGAGTCTACTGAGAGCCTTATCGGTTTTTCTGCCTCGCCTCATGGCTTCTCCCTTGCTGGAGAGCAAGGAAGCTGAGGAAACTCCTCTATCCCCTACTGGGGAAGCCTTCCCCCAAGGCATATGACAGCAGTAGTCTCTATTCACTGGACAAAATCCCTTCCACACATTCCAGGACAAGGATCTGTACCCCATGCTTCATTTCACACACCAAATCTCAATGGATTCTGAAAGCAAAACTATTGAAATGCTTTGAGGCACAGGAGAAACCAAGTTCCAGGAAGCTGAGTCCTGTGCTTGACTTCACAGGCTTACCCTAGAGTCAGCATTTGGACTCAGACCCAGCTGATTTGGAAGACCCTGCCCTTAGCAACAAGGATATATTGTCGAACAAGATGAACATGACTGAAACTTCTGGAAGATGGACCCTTTGGGGAAGCCTGGCAGGTGAAGGACCTTGCCTAGATGAACCTAGTTTGTTCACTTACAGCTAGCCTTGTATTTATTGATAAAAGTTCATTACTTTTCACTTTGTGTGTGCTGAGCTGAGTAAGGAGACAGCAGTTCTCATAAGTGGACTAGGTGAAGGGCAGAAATGACTTCAGAAGTCGGCCTCCGGTTTACAGTTTGCATTCTCCTTAGAAAGGACTACAATATCCTCTCCTGCCTCCACTAACATGGTTTTTAAGGCTCTGGTTTAATTCTTGTCTGTTAGAGGCTGAGCTTCAACTCTTGATTTCTCTCACACAGTGCTCCTAGAAACCAGGGCAGATTTCCTGGTCAATTACCTCCAAATACTAGACAGTAAAACCACATCACTGCTGGGGAAAGATAGGAAGATGAGAAAAATCTGACTCCATAACATACTTCAAAGGAAGACTATGATTTAGTTAGAAAAACAAAATCTCTAATGGACAATAAAGCTTTAAATATTTAATCTCACTTGTAATCAAATAAACATAAGTTTTGTGTGTGACCATTCCCCCACCCCACCCCACCCCCCCAAAAAAGCTGAGAGCAACTTCTGGAATTAAGGCCAAGAAGACTGTATACATCAGGCTATCCAATCATTTATAGTAAATATATGTAATAAAAATAATAATTATTAAATAATAAATATAATATTTCTGAGGCTATTTCAGTTGGAATAGACAAGTCGTGTAAAAAGTAGGACCCCTAAGTGTCAAAAGTTGAAATTGTGAGATTATATACTGCACCTTGTCTTTAGAAAGAAGTTTCTGTCATAAAACTGCTGAAATGAGCTGAGTCCTGGTGGTTCACACCCATAATCCTAGCTACTCAGGAGGCTGAGGTCTAAGGATTACAGTTCGAAGCCAGGCCAGGCAGGAAAGTCTGTGAGACTCTTATCTCCAATAAACTACTCAGTAAAAACCAAAAGTTGCACTGTGGCTCAAGTGGTAGAGCCTTGAACACAAAGAGGCTCAGGAATAGTGCCTAGGCCCTGAGTTCAAAGCCCCAGGACTAGCTCACACACACACACACACACACACACACACACACACACACACACAAAATGCTGTGTGGTAATTTTCTGAGAACCAATCAAAATCTTTCTTGGAAAGAAACATGATCGAGTGGTAAAGCAGATGCCTAGTATAAAGCTCTGAGTTCAAACCCCAGTATCACTAATAAAAAAATCTATAAAGTTATATTAAGAATATAGATAGAGGGGCTGGGAAGGTGGCTCAGTGGTAGAGCGCTTGCCTTGCATGCCTGAGGCCCTGGGTTCGATTCCTCAGCACCACATAAGAAAAAAGCCGGAAGTGGACTGTGGCTCAAGTGGTAGAGTGCTAGCCTTGAGCTGAAGAGCTGAGGGACAGCGCCCAGGCCCAGAGTTCAGGCCCCACGACTGGACCAAAAAAAAAAAAAAAAGAATAGAGATAGAGAGATAGCTGTATTTGGCAATAGATATAGTTTTTATTTTCTTTTATGAGTTCCAAAAACTGTATAATGTTTTTAATAATTGTAATATAGAGATGCCAAAGTAAAATAATAATGATAATTTTTGGTGGTACTCAGGGCGCTCTGCTTGCTACACTGGCATAATACTTCTGTGCCATGTTTCCAGCCTTATTTTTCACTAGCTATTTTTAGTACACATGCCACAACCTATCCATTGCTGGGGTTGCAGAGTGCCACCTCATCCAGCTTCCCTTTGGTGGAGACAAGAGTCTCTCAAACTCTTCTTCCTATGCTAGCCTAGAACTGTGATCCTCCCCTCCGCTCCCACAGTGCTGTGACAGGTGTATACACAGTATCCAACCATGGATGAGAAGAAATCTCTCAGACATTTCTGCCCATGGCCTGGAACCATGATTCTCCTGTTCACAACCTCCCAAGTGGTTAGGATTACAGACATCAGCTATTAGCACCAACAAAACTAATTTTAACATTCATAAAAAGGGAGGAAGGATAACAATGCCTAGAGTTGATCAGCAGATGACAAGATCCATTGCTGGGAAGAGTTCACACAAATGACATAGTGGAACCTCAGAGATGTAGTATGCATGCCTATTTGCCTATTGAGCCAATTATTGTAGGGAAAGTGAGTTCTCTGCTCAAGGATATGCTCCACATTGTCTTTCATAAAGGCTAAAAATATCATTATGAACATTTGATTATGAACAGATTATTATCTATCTGTCCAATAATATACCTCACAAAAGTTCTTCATGACTATAGAGGATTTACCAAGGAAAGATGTTAAGTGTATATTAATTGCATAATATGATGGATTTGATTATGGTACTTCAACATGTATATACTGTATTTTGTCATATTCAACCCCCCTCACCTTCTCTTGTTCTTAACTTTAAATCACTCTCATTGTCATTAAGTTTTTGAGTATTCACATAAGACATGGGAAATAACAGAATTTGTTTTTAAAACATTTTCACGTACTTTGGAGAACTGATTCAAAAATTAATCATACTTTCTTGTTCTCGTAATTAATTTTATTGTTGAGTATAGGAATTTATGAAGCATCCTTTATTCTAGTAACATTTACTTGGTGCCTGTTAAATGCCAGCTCTCAGAATGGGAGATATGGGAGTTTGTAGGGAAAAATAAAAGTCTTTCCACTTAAGGAAAATTAAGGAGATAAGAAATTTAAAAACAATATGTAATAGAATAAGCTCTCCAAGTGCAGAAGACCTGTAGTAAATTATGTAGAAGCTCAGAGGGGTAAAAAAAATAATGAGGATTTATGTCAACTTTCTCAATTGATTCTTGTTCACACTGATAGCCTGGTTAAGAATTATTTTCTCTACTAATCTAGGTCAACCTCCACCCCCCCCCCCCGCTACCATGGTCATTCTCAAATCAATGTCAGGCAGACAGAGATGTCCCTTCTCTACAGTTAAAGCATAGCCTTACTTCCATCTTGTCTCCAAAGTCTCTAGTCAGTATATCTTTGGATGCCAGTTAAGCAGTTATCAAATTTGAGGCAATATTCCTTAGGGTGGTGTATTCATTAAATGTGTAACTTTGTCAGAGTGCCACCGCATTAAAGATTTTTCTTTACAGACAAGTGGTGAGAAAAAATACCTTTGGAATAGTTCCTCCCTGATAACACAGAAAGTGAAAATTGCCAGTGTTCTCAAATCTTTACACGCTTCACTCCTTGATCACTGGTTCCTCAGATGGCTGGAGATTTGTGTGAAGCCTGCCTGTAGGCTACATATGTTAAAAGTTAACAGGAAAATGTGTACCAGAAAGCAAATGTAAGTTTCTCTTAGATCACTTCTTCAGTGCGCCTGGGTAGGGGGCCAGATTATTAGTAGGTTTTTTTAAATAACTAAAAATGGAAAAGAAAAAGAATGTTTCCATGAAGAACTAACCATCCTAAGGATGCTTGTGAAACCAGTACCTGTGTTTATATTTTCTCCAGACTAATCACAGGATCCTTTGATTCTTTCTTTTTCATTTTTAGAAAATTGTTATCAATTTGTTTCTTTTAAGGCTGAAATAGAAACTAGAAGCTTCACAGAGGACAAAGTCTACTTTTATGTCACATACTTTTAAGTTGATTTAAACTATTTGAAGTTGGGGCTGGGAAGGTGGCTCAGTGGTAGAGTACTTGCCTCGCATGCAGGAGGCCCTGGGTTCGATTCCTCAGCACCACATAAAATAGAAAAAGCTGAAAGTGGCATTGTGGCTCAAGTGGTAGAGCGCTAGCCTTGAGCTGAAGGGCTGAGGGACAGTTCCCAGGCCCAGAGTTCAAGCCCCACGAGTAACTATATATAGATATGTATATGTATATATATGTATGAAGTTAACTTTATAATATCTTTGAAATCAATGTGTGCCAGTGCTAGGGCTCAGACTCAGAGCACAGGTGCTGTCACTTAGCTTATCTTCTCAAAGATGGTGCTTTACCACTTGAGCCACATCTCCATTCTGGCATTTTGCTGGTTAATTGGAGATAAGAGTCTCGTGGAATTTCCTGCCCCACTGGCTTCAAAGCTTGATCCTCAGATCTCAGTCTCCTGAGTAAAATTACAAGCACGAGCCACCAACACCTAGCTTAACATCAGTATTGTTATAACTGATATTTCCATGCCTTCGCTGATAGCTACATTTTTTATTAGTCTATATGAGCTGTACAGCTGTGGGGGGTTTCATTGTTATATTTCCACACACGTGTACAAATCCCTTCCATCAATTGCCTTCTCCTTTCCCCCTTTTTCCTCTTATTTTGTGCCAGTCCTGGAGCTTGAATTTAAGGCCTGGCCACTGTCCTTGGGCTTTTTGCTCAAGACTAATGCTCTACCACTTGAACCCCAGCTCCATTTTCAGTGTATTTGTTTTGTTTTGCTCTTAATTGGAGATAAGAGTCTCATGGACTTTTATGCCTGGCCTGGCTTCAAACCACAATCCTCATTGTCACAGTTTCCTATGAAGCTACAACTACAGGCCAGAGCTATGGAAGTCCTGCTTCCTCCTCCCTTTTTAAAACAGTTTCAGCAGAACTCATTATTCTATTACCATCCATGCACACAAATGACATGGAGCATGATCATCCTATTCCATCCCTCTTGTTAGCCCATCCAGTAGAGCCTGTTTCTTATCCCCATCCCTCTATCTCTTACTGATCATCAGCTTTCATTGAGATTCTTTTGTATGGTCTTCATATTTAGTTGTAATATATTTCAAAATCATTCACTCTTCCTTTTTCCTTTCCCTTTCCCTTCATCCTCCTAAATAGTCCCAAAGTTAGGATCATGTTCTATGGATACATTTTGCACATATGAACAAAAGTATACAATATTTGACCTTTTGAATAGTTGCTTGGTGCTGGGAAGCTTTACTATGTCAGAAACAGATAACAGAGAGAGCCCCTCTGGAGTTCTGCACCATGCATACCAAGCCATTGGTTGCTCCTCTCATCAATTAACGTCTGTTCACCACACCTATCTCGTCCTTTCAGAGTTGTCAATACTGATGCCCAGGGCACCTATGTCACACAACCCTTCCTCACTTGCCTCAAGTCTCCCACATCAACAATGAAGTCATGAAACACCCTCTGATGTGCTGAGGGGAAATAAAGATGGTCACAGTCCACACAGCAAAGGAGGTCAAGCATCATGTAGACACTGAAAGCCCAGGGACTGAACTAGGAATTTGCAAGTCCTCTTATGGAATATCTTGCCCATAGTTTACAATGTACTAACAAGAATGCCATGTAAAAAACTAGATGCCCAGGAGTAACTAGGGAGGGTTGATTCCTTTTCCTCCCAATTGCTTAAACTATCAGTGCAATAGCCATACTACCACTGTAGGGGAAGGAGCATGTGGAAATAGAGCCAAATACCATAGGAAAATGGGTAATGGCGCAAAGGAGAATCCTTCCAGAAAGCCCTGACTGGCTCTTCTAGGTACAGCCATGTGTCCTCAGAGAAACACACATGGACTTTTCCAAGATGGACACGAGTAGCATCCCTGTGCTTCTTTTGCCCTAAATATGTCCTGTTTAATTCTTCCATCCACTGAGGCCAGATCATAGCACTATTAAAGTTGATGCTGTGGAAAAAGGAGGAGGGTGAGGGCTCCTGTCCTTCACTCACTGTATGTTGAATTTAAGATTTGGTCTCCAGGAACTAGAAGCTAAGGGAACGCCTTTTGCAGAGAGGAATCGACGTCTTCAGAATCAGAGGAGATGCTGAGGGAGCCACACTAGCAAAGCTCTGGAATGCCATTCTCAGTGTAGCTGCCAAATCAAAAGGCTAAGGGCAGAGATCAAAATCCAGGTGAGTCTGGAAGCCTCCAGGTATATGCTACTCTGCCTCTCCACATCTTTGATTCATGCCTCTGCTTACAGAAAGCAGAAAAGTTGACTTTTCTTTCCTCTAACACATTCTATTTGTGAAACCATTTTCATACACTATGTTTCATGTGATCCTCACACATTATCTGTAAAGGAGTCTGGTAGGTACAAAAAAAAAATCTCACTTTTACAAATAAAGAAATTTGGGCCATGCAGATTTCCTAAAAATCTCTGCTTAAAATTCTCCCCATGGAAGCTATCTATATTAGAATGTCATCAGCCTACTTGACCATGGCTTCTTGGCTTTTCTGATCTTGCCCATCTGCTTTTCTCTCCTGACCTGCTCCTGGTTCCTACTTCAGATACTCCTCCCTCAGAGAGGTTTCTCTACACCTTCACTTCAGCAGGCCCTTCATCATCTAAGCCATTTAGATGGCTTCACAAGTCTCCTGGTCATGGGAATATGCTTTGCTCCCCCCTCTCCTTTTTACTACCCACTAGTTCATCAGTCATAGCAGGTTCTACCAGAAAACAGAACCAAGTGATACTATGTTCAAGAGTGCATATGAGTATGTGTGTCTATGTATCTACATTACATACCAGTGTGTGTGTGTGTGTGTGTGTGTGTGTGTGTGTGTGATGAGTCAGCTGAATCAGCAAGTTAGAAGCTCAAACAAGAGCTTTCACAGCATCATAAATAAATGCTCTTCTTTCTTAGGGACACCCAACATTTGCTAAGAAGGTCTTCTGAGTAATTAGATAAGTCCCACCTACATTTTCAAGAATAATCTCTTTTACATCAAGTCAACTGATTGTGGTTGTCATTACATTTACAAATACCTTCACCACAACACCTAGACTAGTCTGTATTTGCACAAATGGGTACCCACCATAGTCTAGCCATGGAAAGTAAGTTCCATGAGGAAAGAAATATTGACTGTCATGTTCTCTGCTGTTTCCCTAGGACCATGAGGTATAAGTGAGTGCCTCAGCCGCCATTTTCATTCAGGTGCTTCAGATAAGCTAAGGTGACATCTCAGTGTGGCCACAAGGTGGCATCTGTTGAAGAGTTCCTGGCAGCTGCCATTTCTCCCAAAACAGAAAGTTGGTGCCTGAGGTCTCCTAACATCTGGCCCTGAAGAGCCCTAATCAAGAGCCCTCCACGGCATGGAGCGCAAATGTACCTATTCTTCCCAGCTTCAGACCCTCAACCTTGCTCAACAAGTTACTACTAGACAAAATCAGAATTTTTTAGAGAGCCTGCATGGATGACAGAGTTGAGAAAGCAAGCTCTGAAACAAAAGGCCCGGACTCAGGGAGTAGAAGCGTGCAACGCTGCTGCTGAGATGGAGATCAATGATGCATCAATGTTGCACCAGTAGCAATAGGTCCCTAGTGGCTGAGTACACCTCCCCCAATGGAGAGCAAGAGGCAGCATTGCACTGTTTGAGGACCTTCTCTTCAGTGTGATGGAGTCCATTGAGGCAGCCACAGACTAGATTCATAATTTGTCATACCCTTATTTGTACTATCTTTCTAGCTTTTTTACTAGCATATAGTAATTGTACAAAATAATGGAACTCGTTGTAACTTTTGTTTTGGTCGGTCATGGGGCTTGAACTCTGGGCCTGGGTGCTGTTCCTCAGCTCTTCAGCTCAAGGCTACCACTTGAGCCAAAGTGCCACTCTGGTTTTCTGGAAGTTAATTGGAGATAAGAGTCTCACAGACTTTCTTTCCCGGGCTAGCTTTGAACCACGATCCTTAGATCTCAGCCTCCAAGTAGCTAGGATTACAGGCATGAGCCACCGGCACCCGGCTTCTCATTATAACTTTTTAGTACATGTATAAAATATGCTTTGATCATAATTATGCCTTACTTGCCCTCCTTTCTCCTCTCATTCCTCCTTCTTCCTTCACTCAAGATTTTTTTTTGCTAATTTTCTAGCTAATTTTGCTGATAATCTCTAGTCCCACCTGCTTCCCAACTAATGATATGATTTTTTCCTTTTTTATGGCTATATAATAGTTCATAGTACATGTAAACCACATTCATCCACCGAGGCTGATTGGATAACTTCACTATTGTGACTATTGTCATGGTAAGCCTGGGTGCAGGTGACTTTATTATATGTTAACATTGGCATATGTACACAATTGATATATTCAGATCATGTTCTATTTTAGTATTTTGAGGAGCTCTGAACTTATTTCCATAATGAGTGAACTAATTTGCATTTTCATCACTAGTTTATAAGGTTTCCTTTTCCTCAAATCTTTACTAGTACTTGGTTATTTTCTTGATAAATGCCATTCTGACTAGTGTCAGATAAAAATCTCAATGTACTCTTAATTTGCATTCTTCAGTGACTAAAGATGATACACATTTTTAACTGTTTGAGTTCTTTATATATATATTCCAGATGTTAGCTCTTTGTTGAATAAAATAGTTGGCAAAACTTCTCCTGTCCACTCTGATAATTATTTCCTTTGCTCTGCAGAAGCTTTATAATTCATGCAACCCCATTAGCCAATTCTTCCTCTTAATTCCTGAGCTATTGGCAAACTATTCAGAAAATTATTGCATGTGCCTATGTCTTCAAGTGTTTTCTCTGTGTTTTTCTCTAGTAGTTCTCAAGTTTTCAGTGTTACATCGGGGTCTTGGTGCATTTTAGGTCAATTTTTGCACAGGGTGAGAGCTAGGGATGTACTTTTAGTCTTCTATATATAATGTCCAATTTTCCCACACTTGTTATGGTGTCTGTCTTCCCTCCAATGTATGTTTTGATGACTGTTGAGAATCAAATGGCTGTGGCTGCCTGGGTTTATTTCTCAACCTTTTCTGTTAAATTGATTGATATGTCTATTTTCATGCCAGTATCATGCTGGTTTTGTTACTATGGCTTTTGTAGTATAGTTTGAAGCCAGGTATTGGGAGTATTCATTGCTTGGGATTGGATTTTTGTGGTGACTTACTTACTTACTTACGTGTTTATTTATTTATTATATGTCTCCTTATGGGAATGGGTGCCTCTTAAGAACAGGAATCTGTTTGAACACTACCACAGCTGGAACAGGGAGTGGCCATAGTGATGGCTAAGGAAAGAAGGAAGGGGGTGAAGGAGGAGGCATGAGGAAGACAAAGGAAGGGAAGGAAGGAAAGAAGAAGAGAGGAGAAGAGAGAACTGAACCACTGCTGTGTGCTCAGAGGCTTAGGGGGTTTCTAAGGTTTGTTCCCTGGTCTGGGAAGGACTAAGCACAAGTTGGCTTTGGGTGTTCATAATTCATAACTGTAACTAGGTCACATTTGGGGGTCACAAGATAGCCATATCACTGAACACTAGCTGAGCACTAAGTTGGCTTTGTGGATTTTAAAGAGCATCTGGATGTTGTAATCTTTTTGGTTTTCATCTCTGAAATCAGAGACAAATTGTCCATGTTGATGGTGAATGGTAAGCAGAGATGGAGCACTGGGTAATGTCCTGGGTCTCAGTCCCATGGGTAACCTTTTTCTGTACCTGGAATCTCATCTTCAAAATTAAGATGAAAACAAAAATCAGTAGTTCTCAGTCTTCTTAAATTCTTTTTCAGTGTGTGTGCTGGTACTGAGTCTTGAACTCAAACTCTTACACTCTCCCTTGGCATTTTTGCTCAAGGCTGATGCTCTACCACTTTAGTCATGCCTCTGTTTCTGGATTTTGCTGGTTAATTGGATAAAAGTCTCAAGAAATTTTCTACTCAGATTGGCTTTGAATCATTATCTTCAGGTCTCAATTCCCTGAGTAGCTAGGATTATATATATGTGAACCATTAACAATCAACTTTAATGTTTATTTTTATTATTATTAAGGAGTTGTACATATATGTTGCAATTCTGTATGTTAGGTAATGACTACGTATCTTCTTGGATACCATTCTTTAGCTTTTCCCCATTTCTCCCCTTACGTCCCTGCCCATAAGTTGCATAGTTCACTTTTCACATAGTGTATATTGAATACCCTGACTGCATCTGTTCAACCTTCCGGTGTCTATTTTTGAGCAAAAAGTCTTATATATATACATATATATATGTATATATACACATATATAATACTTAAAGTAGAACTTAAATAATTAGATATGTCTATTACATATTGAAGTATTCACATATATAAATTAGAACTGTAATCCAGAAATCTTGGATAATGGAAAAAAATAAATCATTTACTTTTTATTTTTGTTTCCATTCCAAGCCATTGCAAATATCAAATGCTCATTTTATAAGCTCAAAATCTTCAGTTTACCTAAGATGTCAAATTAAGCCTTATTTCAAGTCTTCAAATATGTGTTAGCCTGAAAACACAATTTAATATATTTGGCTCACCAATGAATGAAAATGTTTTATTAACCCATAAGCAGCTGAATAAAAAAAAACTCCTACAAATGAATAACACATACTCCCCCAAAATAATTTCAGATCTCTAGTAAATAATCTGAAAATCATTTAACTAGAGGATTTTAAAGAATTCTCTCTCCAGGCATCAGTGGCTCACACCTGTAATCTTAGCTACTCAGAGGCTGAGATCTGAGGCTTACCATTCAAAGCCAGCCTAGGCAGGAAAGTCCATGAGACTCTTATCTTCAATAAACTACTCAGAAAATACTGGAAGTTACACTATGGCTCAAGTGGTAGAGCCTAGCCTTGAGCACAGAGAGGCTCAAGGGAAGAGCTTAGGCCCTGAGTTCAAACCACAGGACCAGAAAAAAAGTCCCCTCTACTTCATATAATGTATGATGTGTGATAGTGATCGACTCTTCTTTTCCTTTATTGCCTTCTCCTTTCTTTTCCCCTTCTGTCCTTTCTCCTGTCCTCCACTCCTCTCCCCTCTCCTCCTTTCTGGTCCTCTCCTCTCCTTTTCTTTCTTTTTCTCTTTCCTCCTCCTTCCTTCCTTCCTTCCTTCCTTCCTTCCTTCCTTCCTTCCTTTCCTTTCCTTTTCACTCTTTCTTTCTCTCTTTCTCTCTCTCTCTTTCTTTCTTTCTTTCTGTCTTCTCTCTCTTTTCCTCTCCCTCCTGTCTCTCTTCCTCTCCGTCCCCCCTCCCCATGTGTTTTGGTGGTGCTGAGATTGAACCTGAAGCCTTGCACAAGGCATTTGTTCTACTACTGAGCTACATTCCTGGGCACACTATCCTCCAGTCCCTTACAGAGCTTAACAACAAAAGGCATTTTTCAGTGCATTCACTGGAAGGCAAGGAGGTTCACACATTAGTTGGTTTCCTCTCCTCAAACAAATCTGAGGCATACACACTACTGTTTCCCTATTCTAGAAATGGGGAAACTGAGGCCTGGAAAAGTGAGGCATTTTTCCAAAAGCAACAGTAGTAAATGGTAATGGCAGGATTCAAGCCCACATTGGTCACCTCTGGATTTCTGGCTCACAACTATTTGGCAACATTTTCTGTTTGCTCAAACCTTGGTTCATAGAAGGTTAGTTCTAGCAAGTCGCCATTCAGGAAGAAGGTGGGAGGGGGTGTGCAGAGCCAACTGAGGAGCAGGTTCTTGCTCCGCTGGCTTGCTCAGAGAGTGGGCTCTCCTGCCAGCCCTGAATCCCCCACCCCTGCTGGCTCCTGGCATGGATGCCAGGTTTCCTCTGGCCTGGAAGAAGAAAGACACCCATTAGCAGGAGGCAGCGGCTTCCAGCATCCCTGGGACAAGAAGCATCTGTTGCTATTCCCCATTGTTCCAGCCGAGAGCACACTAATTGTCCTCTCCAAAGTTGGACTGCAGCCTCTTGCCAGAGAGAAATTATGGACCCTTTTTCAGCAGCCTGTCCTCTCCACAGCTGTCAGCTGAATGGCCCCAGGACGAACAGGCTGATTTGGGGGTGGGGGAGAGAAGTCCGTCTTGCATCCTGATCTACACAAGGAAGGAAAGTTAGCACTGCCCTGTGAGGACGCAGGAAACCCACCAGACAGTCGGCACCCACAAAATCACAAAATTTTCCTCGTTCTTCCAGAGAGTTCCATCAAATGCATGATGACCTGTGTGCTCTGATTCGTTCAGGAGCTCGTAGTGATACAGTTTGCAGAAGAGTGATGGAATGGGTTTGGCAGGCAGGCTTAGCTGGGTTCAAGTCAGCTTTGCCCCTTATTACCTTTGACCTGGAACAGATCAATGACCCTCCCCCCTCAGCCACGTTGGCACCTGGGAGGAATGTGGAAGGCCATGCATAACTGGAAAACATCTAGCAAAGCTTGCAGCAACTGCAAGGGCTCCAGGAGTGTGATGTTTTAAATTAATAATAGTTCTATTGTTATCACTACACTTCTTTGCATTGGATCACACTGGTGGAAGTGTCAGATATCAGATCACAAAGACAGAGGGTCCCCAAAGCAAGAATGTAGGAGAGGGGAATAGAGAACATGATTCATATATATTCAAGAAACATGTCAGGTGCTGGTGGCTCCTGCTTGTCATCCTAGCTATTTGGAAGGCTGAGGGCTGTAGGATGAAGTTTCAGAGCCAGCCCAGGCAGAAAAGTATGAGAGACTTTCATCTTCAATTAGCCAGCAATTAACCAGCAAAAAGCAGGTCTAGAGGCATGGGGCAAATAGTAGAGCACCAACTGTGAACAAAAAAAAGGCAAGTAAGAGTGTGAGGCCCTTAGTTCAAGCAAAAAATAAAAGAAAGAAAGAAAGGAAAAGAGGGAGGGTAAGAGAGAAAGACAGACAGACAGAGAGGCAGACAGAGAGTCGTTTTGTGACTGGCAAGAGTCCTAGTTCCAATACTTTCCTCTCCTTTCTGCTTTCCTTGATCTATACAAAAGAGCACTAACTGCTCATGTACTTACAGAGCTGTGGCACTACAGGGATGGCCTGACAAACATCTGTGGAAGTCTTTGTAGTCTAAGTGAGCATGCTTATCCATTGTTATCTTCCTTCATGATCTTGACACTGCAAGTACGATCTAACTCCCCAACACGGGGACTCCTCTCCTGAGTTTATAAGAAGTTCCAGCCCTCACACGTGACACCCTTGTGTCCTATGCAAGTATACTCATCCTCATCATGTCCGTTAATCTACAGTAGAAAAAGAAATGCTCATGTATATAAATCTAACCCCCAAATGCTCCTTGAATACAAGTGGTGATTCACACAGATGCACTCAACACGCAAGTTTGCTGATGTCTTATCACATAACTGCAACCACAGAGGGAGGCCTTGGAGTTCACCTGTGCTGTCTCACTTTAGGTCAGAGAGACATTGAGGCTGAGGCAGAAGAAGCTATAGATGCTCCACGAATGCTTCGTGTGCCAGGCACTGTACTAGTTGCTGGTGTCAGAGTGGAGAGCAAGCCAGAATGACATCATTTTGCCCGTGGTTGAGCCTGGAGTCTAGCAGGGAAAACAAATATCACTCAGAGACTCCAATAAGTGAGTGGGAATTGCGGACTGTGGTGAGGGCAATGGAGGCCCTTCAGGTGATGTCACACCAGCCCCCCGGGGGAGATGCTCTGATCCAATCAGTTCCGAAGGATGAGCACGGCTCCTCAGGCTCTCTAAGGGAGGGACATGCTCTGAAACAGATTAATGAAGTAGGACTGAGTTCTAGTAACAGTGCTTCTGGGCAGAAATCTAGAGATTCTAGAGATTACTCATTGAAGATCTACCAGCAACTGGGTAAACATCTGGAAATAACAGTGATCCTGCATTTAAGATCTGCAAGCAACTAGTATATTCATTTGGAATGAAGGTTTGTGTGTTGTAAGGTTGGTTCCTAGTGTAGGAATGTTGAGAGGCGGCAACACCTTTAAGAGATGAGACCCAATGGAATGCCATTACAGGTGCCGCCCTTGATAGAGATTAATGTAGATCTCCAGGGACCCTAGTTAGGTCTCTTGAGTATGGCTGTTGTGAAGCAAGGTCTCCCCAGGTATTTGTTCTCTCCTGCCGGTGGTAATTTATGTTCCCACTTTTTTTTCCACTGTGACCCTGGCAAGGGAGTCCCCACAGAGCTGAGCAGATGCTAACACCATTTTCTAAAATCTCCCACGCTGTGAACTAAATAAACTTCTTTTTATAAATGCTCAGCTGCAAGTATTTTGTTATAGCCTCAGAAACTGGGTTGATCCTGCCAACTGCAGTCAGAACTCTGAAACTATGGGGCAGGAGCCGAGGATGTAGCTCAGTGGTAGAGTGCTTGCCTCACATGAGTGAGGTGCTGGGTTTGAGCCAACACTGCTAAATATATACAGCAAAACACTCAGAAACTTGGGAATCGAGTAAATAGAAAATTAATAACTCAAGGACAGCATCCTTTTCCCTGATCCTCTAACAGGCCCACATGAGATTATCCTGTGACACTTTATTGAAAGATATCAGTCCAGGCTGGTAGGCTGAGAGAGCGGAACGATGGGAGACAGTGAAGGCTGTTACTCTACTGCACTGATTGCCCCTGGATACTGCATGTCACAGTGGCACAGCCCTGCACTACCCTAGAACTGCCAGGAGGTATTCAAGTCCATATTGGGACAGTCGTGGGAGACAGGAAGAATTGAGATTTATTTGCCCAGCTCCTTCTTTATTTCCCATCAGTCACATTTGATACTTCCAGGCCACATTTTCTAGACCTTCCTAGTGGTGCAGGCCAATCTGACTGAGGGGTGAAGGCCAAGTGCACTTGGGCACAGAACAAGAAAGAGCAGGCAGGAGGCAGTGGAAGGTACTCTAGAGATGTGCCAAGTGTGAATCCTGATGCAGGGTAAAACAGATTCTCTAATGGTTGCTCTAGCAGAAGCTCCAGGCATTTACTTATACCATATTCTTCCTTTTTCCCTTGCATTAAAACATACTCCGCACATACTCACCTGTACCTATTGCATCTCAGCAGGGCTTCTGGTGGAACAAGACAGAAAGAATGGGTAGTCACACCCACATCCAAGCACGAAGTCTCTTCCAGCACTTTATCTCACCAACAGATATGAAAGCCAAGTCTTCAAGGCTAAGAGCAGGTCTGGAAGAGTCACGTGGTAGACAAATCCTGGACTCTAAGTAACTTTGGAATGGAAGTCATTCTGGCTAGTTACCCCATCAGAAACACCTTCACTGGAATTTGGATGAGAAATAAACTTAGGTTGTCTTAACATGCTGAGATTGAAAGGTGCTTGTTACCTCTACTGGATACCTGAGCTCATGACATCCCTCAAGTATAATGGTAAGTTATCCTTATTAACCTCAGGACAACCCTAAAAGAAGGAATTTTTATCCCTATTTTACAAGTGAGCAAACTAAGATTCAGAGAGGTGGTCATACCACATGACAAGTTAAAAAATATAAAATGCTTGGATAATAACCTAGTTCTGCCTTCATCTTCCCCCAAATCGATGGGGATGGCAATAAGGAGAAAGATCCATGTACAATGGGCCCTATCCTGGCTTTGTATGAGTCAAAGTATCCATGGGGAAGTTGTCCACAGCTGGTTTTTACCACTGCCCCTACTCTGGGATACCAGCACCATTGGTGTGGGGGAGGGGAAGGTGGGGAGAACTCCAGAAAACCCATCAAGAAAGCCTCATTCATCCAATTTCCACCTGTGAGGATAATGGACAGAGATGGGGGGGGGAGGGTCCTCATAATTAGCAACCAAAAGGGATTAAATTTAAGAAAAGGGGCAGGAAAAAGCACCCTTTAACCACAGCCAATGAAATTAGATAAAAATTATCTACTAGCCTTTATGAAAAGATCTAATGCTGCCCTCTACAATAAAGGCTCTATATGGCTTACAAGATACAGTAAAGTTAATTTTATATTGGGCTGCCAGGCGCTGTTAGAGAAGAGTGTTTATAGAAGCAGGACCAGAGCGTCAACCATAGAGTTGTACAAGCTGAGTCTCGGCCAGTCATGTGGTAAGGAGAGCTAGGACCCCTTCCTTCTCCCCAGGGGCAAAATCCCAGAGAGCTTTAAGGTTGTACACCCTGGTAGGAGGGTTCTCTGAACACTCTGCCCTTCCTGACAGCACCAGCTGGAGCCCAGAGCAAACGTGAGTGGCACATGTGCTGTCTCTGGAGTTTGCTCCATAGCTAGTGAAAAAGGGAAAGAAGTGACTGTTTTGATCTACAGGTGATGATAGTTCTTATATGCAGCCCATTCTGTCCACTGCTTTTTTGTTTGTTTATGTGTGTGTGTGCACGCATGTGCGTGTGCGTGTGTGTGTGTGTGCGCTAATATTGGGACTTGAACCTAGGGCCTCATGCTGTAGCTTATTTGTTTTGTTTTGTTCAAAGCTAATACTCTACCAGTTGAGCCACATTTCCACTTCCACCTTTTGTCTAGTTAGTTAGATGTAAGTCTCTGTGATTTGTCTGCCTGGGCTGGCTTTGGGTGGCACTCCTCAGATCTGAGCCTCCTTAGGAGGTAGGATTACAGGTGTGAGCCCCCCATCAGCATGGGTAGTATGTATGGTTTTGTGTCCTAACATTACACCAACTTTTCCAGAAGCATAAACGATGCAGGCATGGCCCAATACCGAATCCAACAGAATGAAGGGGTACGTCAGGGTCCTGTTGTGGCCTTTCATTTCTGCCCCTCAGGTTCCAACCATCACTATTAATTTGAGTATTGCTGCATCTGATTTCATGTGTGCTCCCTATGTGTGTGCCTACACTGGCATCGTCTGAAGTGAACACATACAGATGTTTAGTCCCATCCTCTAATCGATAGTTATAGGACATATGCATTCTTTTAAGGTATGGTGGGAAAGCTACAGATTGTATGGAGAGAGAGTGAGCAGGTTGCCTACAAACACTACATTATTTTTATTTTCTATGAGGAACTTGAGCATCCACTGATTTTAGTAGTCAAGAGGGTTCAAGAAAGATCCAATTCTCTCAGGGGACTGAGGGACAACGCTATAGAGAAATAGATAGGTGAAAAGGGCCAGACTGGCTTCAGGAAAGGTAAAGATGAGCTTCAGGAAACTTGGCTGAAAGACATGAGAGCATTGTCTGAAGCACTGACTCCCTATCCAAACAGGCACTGTCACAGTGCAGCTTGGGATCCACTTCCAGACGTGTGCTCCATCCCCCTGCCCCTCATCTGCCCTGATCTAGGGGACCCATGGATTCGCACCAATATAACATGTACAGGAGTCTTGGATGGCCAAAGAAGTTGAGAGGAATCTATGCCTTTGATAGCTGCCTTTTCCTTCTTCTGCCTTCCTGAAGAAGAACAGGAGCCTGGGAACCCCAAGTTAAAGACAATAGACCTTGATGTAGAAGGAGATTAAGTCCTTCAGCCAATTGCAAGTTAGACAATTGCGAGTTAGGAAGATCCTTTTTGGACTTTGAATACAAATTAAATTTCTTGATATTTAAGACACTTTATTTGGGGGATTTTAGAACATCCTAGTTTATACCAATACCATGTCTTTAAACTCTAAAACCAAGGAATATGTTCCTTTATATAAATATCTATTCATATGCAGTAAGTATGCTGTAAACATGCTCTCCCTCCTATTCTGGAAATATTATGACTTTATTTTCTTGTGCTTGAACTCAGGGCCTTATGCTCTCACTTGATTTTTTTTTACTCAAAGCTAGTGTTTTACTACTTTAACCACGCCTCCACTTCAAGCTTTTTGCTGGTTAATTGGAGATAAGAATCTCATGAAAATAATCATATTAAGTGAAGTAAGCTAGACTCAAAAAAAAACATAGACTCCATGGTTTCCTTCATTTTTAATAATTAGTAATTGTCTAGCAGAGGATCACAATAGCTCAATAGTTATGTACAAATGATCATATAAGATGATCTTAAGTGAAATGAACTCCAAGATATGAAAATAAGAGGTTTTTCTTTCATGTTGTTGTTTTTGATGTAGTATGTGAAGTTCTTTTTTCTTTCCTTTTTTTCTTTTTTTTCCCCTATAATTTATCCCTTGTTGTCATTGTATTTGATTTTGGTACCCTGGATATTGTATATAAATTTATCTGAATTAGGGAAGGGAGGGGAACAACAAAATAGTCAGACAAAGGACAAAGGGTGAACCAACGCAACAGCGATACTTACAAGACAATATGTTGGAAATGAACTTTACAACTTGGGGTGGAGGTTATGGAGGGGAGGGAAAGTGGGAGTAAACCAAGGGAGGGGGTAAGAATGTTTGATAAGAAATGTACTCACTACCTTACTATGTAACTGTAACCCCTCTGTACATCACCTTGACTACAAAATTAAATTTAAAAGAAAAGAATCTCATGGACTTTTCTTTCCAGTATGGATTTGAACCAAGATCCTCAGATCTCAGTCTGAGTAGGTAAAACAATAAGCATGAGCTATTGGCTCCTGGCATTGATTACAACAATTTTATCAGAATCCATCTTAACATAGCAGCTATTACCATTTTTTTTGTGTAAGAATACCATACAGAGGAGTTACAATTACATGGGCAAGATAATGAGTACATTTCTTATCAAGCATTGTTGCCTCCTCATTGTTTCCCCTTCCCATCCCTTCCCATCCTCCTCCCCTCCCCCAACCCGGTTCTCCCCCCACCCCCCACCAAAGTTGTTAAGTTTGTTTTTTGACATAACGACTCTCACTGACATAACATCTCACTGCTGCAATGGGTCCACCTGTATCCCTAGTTAAACGATTTTTTTCCCTTCCCCTCCACAAATTATACCAACATCAAAAACAGTGAAAGTATGGGTTATACTGTAGGGAAGGGACATACAAAGCAACATAGAAATCATCTTATAAATATGATAGAAACAATTGCATGAAAGGAAAAAAAAGGGAATCTGGCACTCAGAATAACATTTGTTTGCTTTGGCAGCATAAGGTTCTTGAGACAAGTCTTTAAACATCTATCGCTCATCCTATCACCAATGTGAACCCACAGCTCAAAATGTTGTTGAATAAATGGGTGGATGTAAAGATACAAAGGTCTTATTTTTTTTAATTTTATTTTATTTTATTTGTGAACATACTGTACAGAGGGGTTACAATTGCATGGGCAGGATAATGCGTACATTTCTTACCAAGC
>NW_012267322.1:3554065-3595107 GCF_000151885.1 Dipodomys ordii | reverse complement strand
AGGTTCCTTTCTGTCCACATCCCCTCCAGCATCTGTTGTTATTAGAGTTCTTGATTTTTGCCGTTCTTTCTGGGGTGAGGTGATATCTCAATGTTGTTTTAATTTGCATTTACAAAGGTCTTATTTTGATACATTTACAAACTTATAAGCCAGCGAGCTACTAAAAAAAAGAGAGATGTAAAGACAATTCTTAGAGTCATTCGGTTCACCTGAGAGGACTCCTAATAGACTTTAAGGGGCTGTGCTGAGAGAGCAGGTCTGTGTTCACCTCTTTCCTTCACCTCTCCTGCAGAGGAAAAACAAACCAAATTGCACCAGATCTGCTTGGTGAGGAAAGCTCAGTCTTTAGATGGCCTCTTAAATATTAAAGCTACACAGACTATGTGGCTGGAGTCCTCAAGAAAATGGGTAAACAGCCATGCAGTGGCCATCTTTTTTTCCTTTATATCACACAACACCAGTAGCTGGACTCCTGCATTGGAATTGTTTTAGCTAAATAAAAACAAAACAAGCCGGGCACTGGTGGCTCACACCTGTAATCCTAGCTACTCAAGGGGCTGAGAGCAGAGGATCGCAGTTCAAAGCCAGCTCAGGCAAGGAAGTCCATGAGACTCTTCTTTTTTTTTAATTTTATTTTATTTGTGAACATGCTGTACAGAGGAGTTACAATTAGATGGGCAGGTCCATGAGACTCTTATCTCCAATAAACCACCAGAAAACTAGAAGTGGTGCTGTGGCTCAAGTGGTAGAGCGCTAGCTTTGAGCTGAAGAGCTGAGGGACAGCACCCAGGCCCAGAGTTCAAGCCCCATGACTGACAAAAACAAAAACAAAAACCCATACTCTTAATGTTCCCTTTAGTGATTCCTATGAGCCAATAACCACTGAATACTTACATGGAAAGCACCTATTAATTTCTGAGTGTTGTTTACACCATCCCGTCATGTTGCATACTACAGATTTGCATTTCATAAGTACCCTTTATCTTTATGTGTTGTAAAGCACAGTCCTTTTTTTCCCATCCAGTACCAGATATTTTTTCCAGGACTAAGTTGTAGGAAGAATGTCATAGGATGTAAGAAATCACTGATCTCCACTCTGAGAAATAATGTTTATTCTAGAATTTGGCTGGAAGAAGTAGAGACATTGTCTAAATGCAAGACATGAACAGTCTTTGATGAGTCCCTAAGAGCCTGAAAGTGTTTCTTCAGGGCTTAGCCTAGGCTTCGGGTTTACAGTTTAAGAAACTTAGCTTTTGTTTGAGAGACTGCATTCATGCACTCCACATTTCAGCTTTTCTGGATATAACCATCACCCCATCTGAGACAGACATGGGGACATCCTACACATAACAAGTCACTTCCTCTGACTTTGGAACACATGGGTACTAAGGCTGGCTTCCATTTCTGGCTAATCCCATCAAAGCAGGAAGTATTAGGGGCCACAGTGGGTCTTTCCTTCAACTTCTTCAAAGAATGCATAAATGTCAATTCTTTGACTTGTTTTTGAAGTTGTCTTGGAAGGAACATGGTAGCATGATGAGGTAAAAATCAGAAGAGTTACAAGACTTTAGAGATCCTAAGGCATATAACATTGGGGTTTGTTGTTGTTGTTGTTGTTAAGATTTCTTTGAAAATCTTTGATTTTCTCCAAGATTTACTTTTACCGAGAAAGTTGATTATGTTAGATAAAAAAAACAACTTTTTCCAAGACTATTTTCTAACCTGTTTCCCTTTCTTCTCAAAATGTACTCACTACTCTCCTCCTCCCAAATATACCATTTCTTTTTGTGCTTTCCCAGCTTTGTCTACACAGTCAGAAGTAGATCTTTTTCGGGAAGTTTTACTGGTTCCTCTAAGTCAGTTTTAACTCTGGCTTGTAGTTTTCCCTTTCCTCAAATTTACCATGGTGTGGACAGAGGAATGAACACCCACCTATCACCACCTCTTCCTTTGCTTTTTCTTATTTCATGTGTGTTTATATCATCTCCTCTCTAAGATTATAAGCCTTGTACAGAACAGACAATATATTCTTGTACTTTTAGAGTGTCTAGTCTATTTCGTTTTAATTAAAGGTCATTGTTCTCAGGTAATAGATATACAATCCTAGAATGTCATCCAAATTTTGGATCTAAGTAAATCTTTCGTCTACTGTGCCCATGTCTGGACTGACATCCATGTCTGGAAAACTGCAGGAACATAGGACAATCTGTACAACCATCCAAAGTATCTATGCACAGGGTCAGAGAATTGGGACAGGATGTCGCTCGAAAGTTCATGCATTACAACATCAGTTCCTCAATATAGCCAAGTTGGAAGATGTCATCCAGTTGGGTGGTGGGAAGACAGTTCCCCAAGTGAGTGCATTGCTTCTGTCTCAGCAGTGAATTAGATAACTAAGCAGGTATTTATGAAGCAAGTTGACTCCTTGGGTGCACTCTCTCTCTTCTGCATGTGCCTGCTTGCCCTTCTGCCTCTCCCCATGGGATGAGGCAGAACAAGGCACTCACCACAAGCTGAGCAGATGCCAATGTCTCCTGCAGATTCATAAGCTAAACTCAACCTCTCTTCTTCATTGATCACTCGGTCTCCATTACTGTGTTATAGTAACAGAGGGTGGACCCAAACAGATGACATTTTAGAAAATGAGGTGACCTATGAAAGAGTAAAAGAACTTGGTCTCCTCCTCTCTCAGAGGTCGTAGGGAGAAGACTGCCTATGGCATCCAAGGGAGAAGGGAGTTCCTGGAACCAAAGGCCCAGCTTCCCAAATGAGCTTGCAGTCCTTTTATGAGAGAGTGGGCACAGATCATGCAGCGGGGCACACATGTGCCTGCCATGCCCACTAGCTTGTGAAAGGAACCTTAATCCATTGCCCTCATTCTCTGACACCCCAGGCCAGCCAAGGTCCAGGCAGACCTCCAACTTCATAACCAGCAAATGTAATCTGGACTTGATGTCCTCACTCCCCCCCTCCTCTCTCAAAGACTACTCTGGTGCCAGCACCATATGTCGAAAGGGTGAAGCACAATCCCATTACCATTGGAGGAGGCATTAAATAATTACATTAATTTACCTAAATATGGAAGGGGAAAAAAACCTTTACAAATCAGGGACACTTGGCAGGTTTTCTGGCTGCACATTTTCTGCTTGGCAAGGCATCCTGTCCTGTTGCATTGCTATTGCTACTTGGAGTGTTCCCTTTAATTGCGGGGCACATGGCTTCTCTTGTTCTGTTTAATTTTCTTGAAGCTGGTTCCACATTCTGGCTCCAAACATAGGGAAAAATACCCACAAAAGTATGGATTGTGCTTGAGTATACCCTAAGGGAGACTACATAAAAATAGTAATTTCTTGTATATGAAACCTTCCATGGGGCTGCCTTTCACTTGACTGCTTTTTAGAATTAAGCGGCTGAAGGAGTGGAAAGAAAAAAATGAAAGGCAAGAGAGAGGGGGGAAGAGAGAGAGGAGGAAAAGAGAGAGAAAGAATATAACTGGAAGGAGAAAAAGAGCTGTGTGTTGGAGTAAGAGGTGAACCATCTGAGTCCCATGTGTCTGATGATGACGAGCTAGACTTTTCTTTGCTGGGCTTTTAGTAGGGGAAAAAAAACTCACTAAAGAGAAGTGTGTGTTTTCTGTCAACACTTGCTATTAACAGTCTTTGGTGAGCATTTTCGCTGTCAGCGCTTGCTGGGTCTAAATCACAGACCTCCCCAAGTTGCTGCAGAATTTGAGGGCTGGAGGGTGGACGGTGCGTACTCCATCCTGGCCTCCCTGATTCACTGTGTCCTCACAGGAAAGCCACAAACAGTAACCATTACCACACAGTCCAACTTCAAAGGCCAAAATAAGAGAAGCCGTGCCTCCTTAATTCCTACCATGACCCCATCCATACCTTTTCCTCTACCATCCTGCAACACCAGCCTCTTTCCCTAGGAGCTTGCTCAAAATGCAGAACCCTAGGCCAATCCCAACTTATCTGATCGGATTCCACGTGTCAAAGCAGCCTCAGAGGATTTTGTCTGAGCTAAAGGCACTGTGACAACCATGTAGCCCAGACAGCAGCCTGACCTACAGCAGAGCGTAGCCCAAATAGGACAACAGGAAGAAGGCTGAGTGGAAGGAAATCCTGGTTATGGAATAGTAGAATTTGAAAATCAGGAAGATGTCTTCTGACCTGAGAGGCCATCGGTGGAGGAACAAGGGAACATAGTCGTTTCCAGTGAGAGGAATAAGTTTTTCAGATCTTTCTCTTCTGGCTCCTTCCATCTGCCTCAATGTCTCTGTTATGGGCCGGAATGTGTCCCTTATCTGAAGTCCTAACCACTAGTGTCCCTAAATGTGACCTTATTTGGAAATAGGGCTAATTTAGATATAATGCATTAGGAGTAGAGAATACTATGACAGATGTCCTTATCAATACAGGAGAGACACAGAGAAGGACACACCCAGGGATGTAATAACACTCATGGTTATGGAATAATAGAGTAGAAATTGGAGTGATAAATCTACAAGCCAAGGACCATTAGCAAATCCCCAAAGCTAAAAAGCTAAGGCTGGTTTCTCCTACAGGTTTCACAGTGACTAAGGTCCCATCTACTCCTGACTTGGTATTCTGGCCTCCAATACCAGAGGAGAATGAATCTCTATTGTCTCAAAGCATCCAGTTGTGGTACCTTGTCATGGAAGCCCTGGGAAAGTCATGTAGTCTCTCCTATTGCACAAATGTAATGAGAGGCCAGAGGAAAAGGAGCCTGGCTGAATCAGTCTATCGAGGGTAGAGGAGAGCAGAGAACGAATGTGTAGAAGCTGCAGGAGCAGATTGATAATGGGGAAGTGTGATTTTGATCAAAGCATGCTCTGTGTATGTATGGACATATCACAATGAACATCTTCTGTACAATTAATATAAAATCTCTATTAATGTAGACCAGCAACAAGGTATTAGGTTTAAAACATAATATAATAAATACTCTTTGGGGGACATTTGGCAAAGCTGGGTACCGGTGACTTCTTTCTCTGGCTACATGAAAGAAACCTATCTTTGACCTACAGTATGTGAGTGAAAGGCTAGTCCATGGAGGACCCAAGTCATTGAGGGGTAGAGATCCTAATGACATGGCAGAACCCTCTATCCTTGAAATTCAACGACTCAATAAATTCCCTCCCTGTCTTGGGCTACTGTCTCCAAACACCAAAATGCCAGAGAATGATAAGTGTTTGACACCATTTCCTGCCTCACAGAAATTCACAGCAAGCTCTTTCTGGACAATCTTGTTTCTCCCAGGAGCAAATAGGAGAAATGTTGTCAACAGAAACTGTTCCATATATTCAACATCCAGTTCCTTGTTTATGTTTTTTATAAAAATTTCGAAACAACTTTGTTGCCCAACAAAAATGGTGTATTCAAATATATTTCATAAATATATATACATATATAAGTGTATATATACATATATGTATGTATACACATATGTATATTATATATATATATCAAAATGTTCTACAGAAGAACTTATGACATAGAGTGACCCTTTTTTCAAAGTCTACTATAAGAGCCTATGGTGATCTCTGAAGCCCTCACAGACAAAGAGGTCCCAGTGAGCACAATGAACTACTGATAATTTATGTGTGTGTGTGTGTGTGTGTGTGTGTGTGTGTGTGTGTGCGCGCACCAGTCCTGGGACTTGAACTCAGGGCCTTGGTGCTGCTCCTGAGCTTCTTTTGCTCAAAGCTACCCCCCTGCTATTTGAGCCACAGCTCTACTTTCAGTTTTTGATAGTTTATTGGAAGGAAGAGTGAAGAGTCTCATGGACATTCCTACTTAGGCTGGCTTGGGACTGTAATCCTAAAATCTCAGCCTCCTGAGTAGCTAGGATTACAGGCATAAACTACCAGCAGCACCCAGCTACTGTTGATATTATAATCCAAATTTAATCAGAGCATTTCTATTTTGATCTGTTCTTTCCTATTTGGCTTCTAGATATGATTGATTTTTACTAGGTAAAGAGTTTCAGGCCCCAACTACAGCCTGTGTTGTTCAGATTCTACTCTACGTTTTATCTCACGTATGCAGCACTGCTAAATCTTATGAACTGCTAATCTCATAAATTAGATTTCATGACACTCAACTTATTTTACAGAGGAAGAAATTGAGGGGTAAGCCTTTTGAGGGGTGAAAGGGGACACTGGTTCCAATGTTTTCATTCGAGGCCATACTCCCAATAGCCTAACTTCCTTTCCCTAGGCTGCATCTCTTGAAGACTCCACCATTTCCCAATGGGACTGCATGCTGCATAGAAGGGTTTGGGGGACATTTAAGATCCATGCATATAGAGATAGATATATAAGATAGGAGGGAATAAATAACGTGTAATATTTTGCCTGGAAGAGTGCAGCTAGGAGAGGTGACAGGTTACAGAGGCCACATTCCTCATGGAGCCACAGTGCAGAGGGAACAAATGACACAGTCAAGATCATGGTTAGTCTCACCCCATCCCCAAACCCCCCAAAGTCCAGGACCTTAAATGCAAGGTTAACTTGCTCTTAGGACTGCAGTCCTAAGAGCATCCATTGTCCCCTGAAACATGAACCCATTCTCTGAGGTCGTGAAGACAGTGACGTAAAATCAGAACACTTCTGTACTCCTGCTCCGCCTAATGAACTCATCTGACTTACCAGCTGTACCAAAGTGAAAGGGATCTGAGGCACAATCAGTTAATCCTTCATCTTTCTTGGCGGCAGCCTTGGGAACAGCAGGAGGACAGTCCCCCAGCCTGCAGTGGTGTCGCAGATCACAGCGGAAGCATATTGTCATCAGATTAATTTTCAGACGCTCCTACCCCAACCACAAAATCCTGGGAGAATGAGAGTGTCGAATACACTTAATAATTGCATAATTATGACATCTGTTACTCTCCAGCACCTCTTAGTGGAAAATTAACTGAAGAAATAGCAGGTTCAAAGATGTGTTAACACTCTGATAGCAGATTTAATTGAAATATGACGGGGGAGGATAATGGAGATTAAATTAAGCTCTCAGATAATCATCTGACACAAAGATAATTGAGCCAGCCTCTGCCTCGTTGATGAACGCTTCGGAGATGCTGAGCGGGGTGGCATTTCGAGTATCTTATCCTTCAGGCAAAATGGAATTCTGCTCCCCCTCCCCCTTTCTCTCTGTCTCTTGTCATTCAACATTTGTATCCTACAAATCGATAATGTGAACAGCGGCATAATTGGAAATAAAAGATGATCTGAGATCCACAGGAAATTTTGCCGGCGGTGGGTGGAGGAAGATGCAGTGGCATCCTAGATACCAGGTGGGGTTTTCTGGGATGCTTGCTGACTGCACAGTCTCCCTGGAATGCTGTCCCAGTCCCCCAGCCCTCAGAAGAAAAAACACCCTACATGTAAGGTGAACAGGCGTCCCACAAAGCCAACAAGAATGGAGAACAATAGGAAGATTCATGGACACCCCTGCCAACAACAGCTTTTTACCCTCTTTCCTCTCCCAGGGAACAGCTCCACGTGCTGTCAGGGGAGAGTAGTGGATGGTGAGGAATGAGTACCCAGGGGCACAGAGTATAGGGTCTCTTTATGACTCTTAGTGATTGATCATCTGCAGTGAACATGGATGGGGTAGGAAGCAGGCAAAAGCAGCAAGTAGAAGCTCATTTTCCCAGCTGCCCTTAGAAAGGTGAGCCACCAGCAGTCCTGAGGAGCCTCCCTCCACCTGTCTCCCTTCAACTGACTCAGCTAAACCTCTCCACGAAAGGCTGAATTCAGTAAACCAAAGTATCAAATAGGGGCAGTGCATAAGGGCAACCTCCTTTCTCTCCACTCCTCCAGCACCCCAAATACTGGGAGTTCCAGATTTTAGATCTTATACCAATGTGATTATCTGCTGAACCAATGCAGGGCCAAGAGAATGGGGGCACGTCTCCTTGAAGGTTCTCCTCTGGCAGCTCCCCACACATTTCCCTCTTACTCCTCTCTAATCAGGTATCACCTCCAAGAACCCCCTGTGATGTTGACACAACTCAGGCCACCCATTGGGGCTGGAGAATGCCACTAACACACTTGCACTGGGAAATGGATTGACTGGCAGACAACCAGCTACCAGGGCACAGGAGGATCCTAGATCTCCAGTGTTTAAGGATGTCTTCCACATCCACTGAGATGGGAGGTATGGGCAAAGTTACTGGAGTTGCTGTCCCATCCTCTGGTTCACATTCTGACCTTGGCAGTGAGCCCTTCAGTGCATGGTGGAGCCTGGTGCCTAGCAACCAGAGCATCCTCTCCAAAAGCACATACCTAGCTGTTCAGCTGGAGTCCTCAGGACACACTGTGCAGGCTGGCTAGACTCACTATATCAGGCCTCATCGATCTTTATCCTTATTTGATACCACTGAGCCTTCTTTCAACCCTTATTAAGATTTCACTTTGAAGCATCATTCTTTTCCCATATTTTGGGTTTAGGACAGGGCCCAAGGTTGTAAAGACTACAATATTTTTTTCCCATATTGGTAGAGAACAATTCTCCATCGTATTGTCTTCTCTCCTAGAATTCCACAGATTCCCAGAGAATATTTTCCCAACTGGGGATATCAGCAACACATTCCATTAGATTTCTGTCTGTCTAGGACTGCAAAATTTGAGAGGTGAGCTTGTTTCCTCGGTCCCATAACTTGTGACCCACACTGTTAACGTATTTTAGCATGAGAAAGCAAGGCATGTCCTCAGAAGGGGGTGCATAAAGGATTGTTTTAATCATCATCCTGCACCCAGGTAAATGGGCACCAGAAATTCCTTTCAAAGAGAAGATTCTTGACCTTCTTCTGACCCCTCTTTTCATCTGCAAGATGGGTGTGTAAACCATAAATCTTCTGAACCCCTTCCTTCTACCCAGTAGTTTTATGTTGTCAATGGCATGGGCCTCCTACAAAAGTCTCTAGACTTTGTCTAGAGGAAGTACTAGAAAACCTGAATGCATTACCAGGTTTCATTGCTTTACCTTCTTAAGAATCTTCTGAGAAAATTAGGGAAGAGGTGACACTGTTTAAAAAGAAACGTACTTAAAAAGCCAGGCGCCAGTGTCTCACGCTTGTAATACTAGCTACTCAGTAGGCTGAGAGCTGAGAATCGCGGTTCAAAGCCAGCCCTGGCAAGAAATTCCATGAGACACTCTTATCTCCAATAAACAACTCAGAAAACTGGTTGTGGTGCAGTGGCTCAAGTGATAGAGCTCTAGCCTTGAGCTGAAGAGCTGAGGGACAGCACCCAAACCCAGAGCTCAAGGCCCATGACCGACAAAAAACAAAAAAGAAATGTACTCAATACCTGACATCTGTAACTGTAACCCCTCTGTACATCACCTTTACAATAAAAAGTTAAATTAAAAAAAAGAATTTTCTCAGTTGCTTTGAGCAATGGATTATTACTTAAATTGTGTTATCATCTTGTCTTCTTTGATTATGCAATTTGCATAATCAGTGACACATTTTGCTGAGTATGTAAATCCCTTTTCCATATTTTGAAAGAATACCTAATTAAAATGTCAAGGTTAGAGCCCCTGTGGCTCAAGTGGACAGGGCTCCACTCCCTCCCCCCACCCCCACCCCAGCCCTTCTCAAAGTAACATTTAAAATATGTCCTATAATTAGGAGCAATTATAAATTCCAATTAAAAAGAAACCCACATGAGTTTGAAGACACTTTGTCTTTGATGTGTTTTGCTTTCATTTCTATGCTTGTTGCACCAAATGCTCTCTGCTTCCTCACAAATGCTTTCCTCAGAAAAAGGCTTCTGAAAATTGCAAAACAGCAAAGTAGACCAAATCGGAGAAAAGTAGGAAAGTTCATTAAGAGGCGTTATTGCATCTCTAACTTCTAGACTTGGTGCTCATTGATTAGAGATTAAACATCATCCTTTCTACTACTCAGATTGGGATTTTTAATTAGGATGTCATTATTACACAGATATACTGAAGGCCCAATTGATTTTTTAGACCTTTTGAAATAATAGCACTATTCTTCAAAATGAAAATCATAATAGATTATTGACTTCTTTAGGAGGTCTTATCCAAGGGCACCTCCCCATTGTCAACATTTTCAATATTTTGAGTTTCATGTAAAGAGACACTCATAATTATGCTTCTATTAAAAGTTTCTGTGTATTGACTGCATGTTATTAATGCCGATGGCGTCACATTGATTACTCTTGAATTACAGCAGCAATGGCGTTGCTTGTTGCTAGATTGTTTACGTACCACACAGCCTTTGTCTTGGGCTTTTACCTAATTTAAAAAGCATATCCATATTCATCATGAGTAGCATATATGGTTCACAAGATCAGAGGTTCATCACCTCTTAACTCTGAGGACCTTAAGTGTTTGGTACTCTTTCATCATGCTCTTAGTATCAGTGAATTTGAGTTACCTAATGTGTCTAAGCAGCTCAATGAGTAGTTAGGGCCTAACAACTTAGCGAGCATCTTAAAAGTTATACATAAGTAGTTATAAAAATACCCTTTGCTGGGTTAAAAGAGGAGTTGTTGCTTCATAGGGTCACAGTTTTTATTTGGATAATGAACACATCCTGGAAATTGATGGTGGTGACAAGCATACAGCATTGTTAGGGTAGTGTCATGTTGTCAGTGTTTCCCAAAACATTAATGCTTTGAGCACTTAACACCCAAATTCATACACTGGTGTCATTGAAGGCCTGTAGAAGGCAGTGGAAGATTTATTTTCTAAGGAGCCTTCAGAAGTCTCAAAGTTGGGGTGCCTATACCACATTAAGTAGCATCATAAGAGGAAAGGGATCCAGTGAGTGTCTTTGTGTTTTATCACTATGGGATACCCTCTGCCAGGTTATGATGCAATCAGATGGCCTTCTAGGACTTGGCCTTCAGAACCAGGAGCCAAATGAGGCATGTTACCCCATATGTGGTATTCAGTGATAGAAACTTCAAATGAACTTAGATATAAACTCATTGCCCCTGAGTGTACACTTCAAGAAGTTAACCTATTAAATTTTGTGTTATATACATTTTGCTACACAGGCACCAAAGAAAAGGAGGAGGATTTGCTTTTAAAAAGTGACATAGGTAGGGCTGGGAAGGTGGCTCAGTGGTCGAGTGCTTGCTTTGCATGCCTGAGGCCCTGGGTTCGATTCCTCAGCACCACGTAAGCAAAAAGAAAAAAAGCCAGAAGTGGTGCTGTGGCTCAAGTGGTAGAGCACTAGCCTTGAGCTGAAGAGCTGAGGGACAGCGCCCAGGCCCAGAGTTCAGGCCTCACAACCGGACCCAAAAAAAAAAAAGTGACATAGGTAAATGAAGTTTAGAAATGGAAGATCAGCATAGCTCTGTCATGCGTGCGTGTGTGTGTGTGTGTGTGTGTGTGTGTGTGTGTGTGTGTGTGTGTGTGTGTGGCAGGGGAGCGTATGATGGTTCTGGGGCTTGATCTCGCGGGGCCTTATGCTCTTGGATTTTACACTCAAGGCTGCTATTCCACCACTTGAGTCACACCTCCACTTCCTTAGCTCTATTCCTTGAATAAGCATGGCAAGTCCTCCATAAATCTTCATTTATGAACTCTTAATCGCAATTTTATGTAAGTCATATAGCATAAAATACTGTCTTCTGATTTTTTTTTTAAATCAACCAGTTAAGAATGTGAAAGTTGTTCTGAGATCATGGCTCTCAGATGAGCAGGTTCAGGTTATGCTTGGCCTCTAGACCATAATATGCTGATTCTGGATTCTGAGCCTTAAATCAAGGGTGAGTTAGTCAATAACATCCTCATCACCTGTGGGACCCTTCCCAACATCAGGGTGTGTTTCACAGACAAACAACAACAATAACCAAACATCACCCTTGAAAACCATGCTAGCTCAGCCTGTATGCAGCATTCTGGGACTAAGTCAAGCCTGGAGTTGGCTCTCATGGCCCCTTCCTGAGACTTTGACCCTCTACCCAATCAGGCCCCTAGGACTAGCACAATTCCTCATCGATCCAGGCAGGGGGAAAATCCATTTGATTCACTGCAGGATGTTAAGAATGCCTTTTACCATCTCTTATAGGATCATTTTTACTGAGACAGACACTTCAAGTAAAGTGAAAAATAGGAGGGGGAAAAGATTTAGACAACAATATTGGGAGAGAGGGAATTTTCAGGGCTGGTAATGCAAAATTGTTTTTTTTTTAAAAAAAAAACAAAAACAGGCAGTGAAAACTTCTCAGAAGGAAGTTTTGGAGAAAAGGAGAAAGAAATTTCTCAAGACTACCAAAACAGTATCAGCCAGGCAGCTGCCTCAGGTTGGTTGAATGAATAGGAGTGAATGCGGCAAATTTTACTGAGCTATCTACATTGAGTGTTCTGAGATTGGGTGTGTGAGTTGGGTTTTGTTTTGGAAGGGGTAGGTATCTGTTTATAAGTTACCAGATTCCAGAATTGTAGCCACAGGAACTTGACTCCCATGAACACTGATCCTGCCCCCATGGAGCTCTTAAGCAAGGGGAATTTCTTCTCTCATTAGCTGATGTGATTTGGAAGCAGTCATTTGTGTTAGTGACTGATGTCACTCATAGAAAAATGACAGCTGGGTACAACAAGTCAAGCTCTCTCTCTCCCTCTCTCTCTCTCCCCTCCCTCTCTCCCTCTCTCCCTCTCTCCCTCTCTCTCTCTCTCTCTCTCTCTCTCTCTCTCTCTCTCTCTCTCTCTCTCTCTCCATGTCTGCAGCTTTCCTTCAAATGGCTCATAGTGTCCTTGGAGAAGCCAGGGATTCTGAGAAGAACTCTGAAGGTCTTCATCCTGGGCTGCTTCCCTGCACTTTGGCTGTTTCCTCTAACTCTCCCATGTCTTTCACGAATTCTCAGATTCCTCTCTCATTTGTACCCCTTAAGTACCCATATCAGCTCATGGCGCCATTTTGCCAACACAGAGAATAATAACGGTTCACAATTGTCTCTAAATAATTTAAATATTTGGTTACAATGAAGAGGGCTACAGCCCGCATGTCCAGCTGAGCTTGAAATGGGCTTCCTTTATTAGTTCTAACTTTATTCCTCATAAAATAGGAGGCCATTTGAGTAAACTGATAGTTGGAAAAAAAAATTTTTTTTAAACAGAACCAGCAAATAAACATGGTCTTTATGACCTGTAACTTAATCCCCAGTTGATGTCATGTTTCATGTTTCAACTGCCAGAAAATGCCTGACATCTATATATCAGACAGATTTATGGAGACTTCAGGGTAAGAGTTAAGAGGATCACTTAAATAACAATAGTGTGTTGGGCTGAGATAATCTGGAGCCTCTGTTAGTCATAGGCTAAAATGTGCATATGTGATGAAATTATGAGAATATTCCTTTTCATTTAGTCTCTTTTGGTGTATTCAAAAAGTCTTCAGATCTGAGAGGTGGGTGTATGAGAGAAGATGGGAGGGAGGAGGAAAAGAGAAAGGAAAGGAGGGAAGGAGGCAAGGAGGGAGAAAAAAACCCTGAAAATATAATTACTTACTTTTGTCCCTATTTGGTCATTGGTGTTTCTCTGGCAAAACTAAAGAGAAATGAATTCTGAATTGCAAAATCAGAGTCATAAACCACACACAGGACTCTCTTGGAGACAACATACTTATGTCTTCTATGAGGGGGTGACCAAATACGAGACACCATTGTAGTTTCTGACTAAGAAACTCCTGTTGGATCTGCTCCATTAAAATAATTTAAAAAGAGGGAGGGGGTAACAATGTTGGACAAGAAATGTACTTATTACCTTAAATATGTAACTGTAACTTCTCTGTATATCACCTTGACAATAAAATTAAATTTAAAAAAATTAGCCAATAAAGACAGCGTTTTTCAAATGTAAAGCTTTGATGATATCATATAAGTTTGGGGTTTATTAACCGAGAAAAAAATATTTTCAAATAGTCTGGCGGGTGGGGGGGTCACATAGTTTTGTCATGCATTGTCTGAAGATTTGTTTCATGCTTCTTGTGAGTCTACACACATGGGTGAACTAAGTATGAATAGCTGATGTAATAAAGAGCCCTGAATCTCATTAGCTTAACACAGTAGAGTTTTATTTACTGCTTAGATTGCAGCACTATTGGATGCTCAGAGAGAAGAATCCTACATAGTGATTCAAATACCCAGTGTTTGCCCAAGAGATGACTTTGCCATCTGTCAAGATGGCATGTTCCATGTCCTAGTTAGGACAGAGATAAAGAGGAGCCAGGAGAACCACATGGGAGGCTTAATAGATCAGACTCAACAGCATGGCTCCACTTAACCATGAAGGGTGCTGGGAAATCCATATAGCTATGACTCCAGGAAGGACAGTTGGCTTCCAACCTCCATGTTGATGTCAAAACCACAATAGTTCACACTTAAACAGGTTGCTGGGATCTTCTCTGAGACAAAAACAACTGAAACAACAATTAAACTTAACCTTTTCATATTTGTATTTTCTTATTGAAAATAGGATACATTTTTACTAGACCATGACCCATCCTCTGAGGAAACTAGCTTCATTGTCCTCATTTTTAAATAGGCTTCTCAGTTGAGCAGAGTCTTTCCTTGGCCTGCTTCACAGAACTAAGAGGTAACAGAATTTGAATGCTAAGTCAGGAATCACAGTATTGTATTCACATCTCTTATGACTGCTCTTCAATGATAAGAGTAGTTGGGGTGGGGTGGACAGGGAAGTAGAAAGCTACTTTGGGTTCAATCTAGTTATTGATAAAGAGTTATTTGTTCCTAAGGTGTTTGAAGGGTAAGATATAAAATTATTTATTTCTTAGCTTTGAGGTTCAATGCAAATCCAATTCAAGATCCAATCCAGGTGCCCCATTTCCTTTTTCTCTTTAAGAAATGAGAACACATAATTTCTTCCTATATTATGTCAATACATCAATATCTATGCCGTGATAATAGCCAGGACTTCAGGCTGAAGAACATTTAGAACTACCCATAAGTGAAAATGGGCACAATGAATGAAAAACAGAAGAAGTATAGAACTGGAACCTATGGAAGGACTAAGGTTATAATCTTTGTGTGAGTTAATTTACAATCCTAATAAAATGTCTTCATCCATCATGTTGACAGAAGAGTCAAGCTCAAACCCTTTGCTCCAACGATAAAGCTCCAGGAAGGTGTTGCCAAGGCTTCATAATCCTGATTTCAAAGAGGTTTGTGGAAATGTTTCATTAATTCTTATAAAGAAATCCTTTTCTTCTTAATTTTTCATTAACTTCAGACATTTACTTGCAATTACATTTGTTCTGTGAATACAATGACAGAAATTAATAATTCATAGCTTTTGTCAAGGAAAACTTACAAAGAGGACAGTTGTTCAATCAAATACAACTTTAAATGCACAATCTTTATTTAAATCAGATGTAAAAAATAAATAATGAGGACTGTTATTGTACTTTTGAGAAACCTCCTCTTTTCCAAATTATCTCTATGCTATACCCAGTGACATGAAATCTTGGGTTGCTCAGAGCACATCATGAAAATAACAGGTTCAGACCTGATGATCTGAAAGGGAGGAACTTGACTCAAGCTCACAATTTGTGGTACTGCCTGAATCATTGGAGGTCTTGTGCTTAGAGACAGAGAATCTGAAGGGAAAGTCAAAAAGAAAAAGGACCAAAAAGATGATGCCTTCTTGCCAACCCCTCCTTTGACTTCTGGATAGAGAACTGGGGAGCTTTCAATACCTCACAAATGGGTCAGCCCCATGAATGAGCCAAAGCTCACCTGATCCTGATGCTACCTCTAAGTTACCACATCACCAGGGTTTGCCTAGCAAGTAGCTACCATTGATTATGATTTGGGGTGCTCTCAGCAGATCATCGGCTTTTCTAGATCATCCCAAACCTTTTATGGCTACTTACCTGAAATTCTACCATTAAAGAGTAGTTATTTGGGATGGTAAGAACTTTTAAAAATCCATGCTTCCAAGCAGTACTGGTAGCTCACACCTATACTCTTAGCTACTCAGGAGGCTGAAATATGGAAGATAGAATCCAGCCCAGGCAGAGAAGCCTTCGAGGCAACTCTTGAATTAACCAGCAAAATGCTGGCCTGAAGGCATGGCTCATGCAGTAGAGAATCAGCTGTGAGCAAGAAAACTGAACAAGCCAGAAGAGCTGAGTTTACACCCCAGTGTTTGTACAAAAAAAATTAAAATGAAATACAAATCATGCTTCCTTTGTTAAAACAAAAATACTGACTACTAGGAATTAACTCAAAGTTGGTTGGAAACAAGGTCAAGGACTGGCAAGGGAAAAAAAGGTACGGAAAGTGGTCCTCTGGCTAGATGTAGAGATAGAGAATAAGGTAGGTACCTCATGTCCCTTCCTCTGCCTGCCTGTCCTTAGCTATGAACAATAGAGTGCTGGAAACGTTACCCTAACCTTCAGCTGTACTAGACAAAAAGATTACAATGGAGTGTGTCTTTAAAGAAGATCAGATACACTGAGAAACTTCTTGTGGGGAAAAAAAACTCATTAAAAAAAAAGGATATGTTCCAGACTCCAGTGGTTCATACCTATAATCCTAGCTACTTAGGAGGAGGCTGAGGATCACAGTTTTAAGCCAGCCAAGGCAGGAAAGTCCATGAGACTCTCAACTCCAATTAATTGCCAAAAAAGTCAGCAGTGTAGATGTGGGTCTTGTGGTGGACTGCTAGCCTTGAATGCTCAGGGACAGTACCCAGGCCCTGAGTTCAAGTCCCAGGACCAACACACACACACACACACACACACACACACAGAGGAAGGACAATTTAGCATTAATGGTTAAGAATCTAATGTCCAGTGTCTTCAGATTGGTAACCTGACTCTGAAGTTCTACAGCATTATTGAAATTTCTGATTCCTATGTTCTTTATTTGTACAGTAAGGATTTCGCCAGCCTTGTGTTGTTTAACAAGTTATCCCAAATCCAGGCATTTCAAGCAGCAGTTATTTTATGCATTTCTTTTCTCCTTGTGCAGGTCTTGGGGCTTAGTAACAGGTCCTGGGCACTGTCTCTTAAGTTTTTTTGCTCAAAGCTAGTGCTCTACCACTTGAGCCAGATTTTTAATGGTTAAGTGGAGAGTCTCACAGACTTTCCTGCCCAGGCCGGTTTCAAATTGTGGTACTCAAATCTGAGGCTCCTGAGTAGCTAGGATTACAAGTGTGTGAGCTACCAACACCCGATTAGCAGTTATTTATTCTCATCCATCTAAGGCTTAGATGTGGAGGTTTTGCTTCTAACTGCTGCCTGATAAATGGTAGGGGATGGCTCTGCTAAATATCCTCACCTTCCTGAGACCAGCAGACTAGCTGACTCTTCCCAAGGTAAGAAGAAAGGAAGAAACACCCTTGGCCTTTTCAGGTCTGTGCATTACTTTTCCAACTGTAAAGCACTGGCCAAAACAAGGACCTGGCTAAACTCAAAGTCAAGGGACCAGGAAGGAAATTTTGCCCCAGAGGAGAATATATGACAAAGTATGGGCAAAGAGGAATGAAGACTTGGATTCCAAACGCAATTTACCGTGGAGAAAAATACAAGTGCTTCCTAAACAGCTCTTCCTCTCGACTCTGTGATAGTCCTTTGCTCTGAAAGTTAAGGAAGAACATATAACATGCTAATGACCAGCTCAACTTTCCGGGAAAAGACAAGCAGTGAGCTTTGGTCCTCTACTGGATGAAGGACTAATGATAGTATGAAAGCTAAGAATTCCCCTCTATGATGTGAGCATCTGTTAAAAGATGGTGTCTTCTGAAAGTGAGAAAATATGTGGTCTTCCTGAGTCCATCAATTTCCTGCTTACAAGTATTGACCCTCATCTCCCACACCCAAAGAAACAAGTGGATTTGATTAGCAAATACTTTCATCTACATCCTAATTGAAGTTCCTGAGACTTCCTTATTTGGGAAAAGCCCCCATGTTAATGCACAACTCATCAGGTAGTCAAAAGAATTTCCTCTCTCTTTATCAGCTACCCTGCCCCACCTCACCTAAATCAGGGTTTTTATCCACCATCTTCTCTCTAGCCTCTCCAAGCTGGGCTGGGAGATTCTACTGCTGGCTTTGATTCAGACCACGAATTAATCCCAATGCACTTGAATAAGAGGTGCAGGACAGCATCTGGTGAGGTCCTCATTCCGATTGTCCCTCCACATGACTCTCTACTCCTCATCAGGGATCCTGGGGTTCAAACCCCAATTCTCCTTTGCTGGAGGCAGCTGAACAAAATCTCAGCTGAGGAGGCGACCATTTGGCGACCTGAAAAACTTGGCCAGTTGGCACGTAGTTGTCTCCAAATGAGCCGGCAGGAAACGGGGTTTCCTAAAACTTGGTTTTAAAGCACTTAGAACAGGAAACCATTTCCTATGCATGTTAGATCTTTCTAATGACTGACTAACTAGAAACAGGCTATCTTAATACTCTGCCCGGAGCCATTACAAATGGCTTTCTTTCCAGACTTCATTAGAATATTTACTGTGATTTGGATAGAAGACTTTTGACACTGGAGTCATAAAATTTACAGGGGACATTTTTTTTTTCTTTCCAGTCTGAGAAGAGACTTAGAAGAAGCAGAGGAAACCCTCAGCTCCCCCAGCCACCAATCTCATTCATTAGTGGTCTTCATGTCGCATGACCTCTAGTTAAGAAAATAAACATCCCTGTGGTAGTTCAATAAATTGCCTTCAGAGAAAAAAAAAAAAGCTAGATCTCTCCTTTGTCAACTCCTGCCTCTTTCATAAGTATGCAGTGAGGAAAATAAAATCCTCAGTGTTTTCACTTGTATTTGTCTCTATGTGTACATACTGATACCGAGGTTTTAATTCAAGGCTTACATTTGCTCAGCTTATTCGCTCAGTTGGCATTCTACCACTTGAGTCACACCTCCAGCCCTGCTTTGCTGGTTAGTTTGGAGATGGAGTCTCATAGACTTTTCTACCTTGCCTTGCTCTTCAGCCTTAATCTTTTGGATCTCAGCCTCTTTAGTTGCTAGAACTAGAGGCATGAGCTGCCCCACCCATATCTAATGTATATATTTTTTCTGTATTCTGTTATGAAGTTTTTGCAACCATCTGCTGAATGAGCACAAACGCTCCATTTTACCTTGGAGAAAACTGAGACCTGAGGTTGTTAAAAGTAACACCTCTGGGGCTTTAGTCATGATGTCATTGAAACATAACCATCTTACCTATGTCAACATTTTTTCTTCTCAAAGAATACCCAGTCAACACAAGTACTCCTTTTCTCCTAGCTTTATAGTTCATTTTTCATTCCTTTATAAAACGATCAACTAGAACACCAAGAAAATTTAAGTTTAATCACCAATCAGGTAAGAGTCATACTGTGGGACAATGACCCTGTTCTGTTCATCATCATGCACTATTGAGTTGCATTTGTCCATAGTGAGAAAATAAGCCAAAGAATGAATAGAGGATGTAGACAGAGAGAAGAGGGAGGGACCTCATTTTGATTTTGATTGTGAGGTCAGGGGAGGATTCTAAAGAGGGTCCATAAAAGTAAAGATCTGAATGGAATGAGGAGAAAGTAACCCATGCAAATATGAATGGGAAGATCCTAGAATAAAAATACAGTAAGCACCAGAATTCTGTGGTAGACACATGTGTGTTTGGAGAAGAAAAAGCTCCAAGTCTCTGTGATGGTTTCCAGGTGGCTTGAGGACACTTTGAGAATGTGAGACATTATTCTATATTCGGTATCTATGTAATATAAACCTGCCTGAAGCCTGAACACTTTCATCATAGTTCATCTTGTGTCAGAAACATGTCCATTGAGGCTCCTTGCAATACCTTGCCTATGGTTTTTATCATAGGATGTATAGAAAACTGCTCCTCCACCCTCAGGAAGACTCTGTAGGAGACACTGTCCTCCATGGATACAGAGCCAAGAAAACAATGACCATTTCTAAGAACATTGTGCTTTCTCTTCAACAGCAAAAAGAACACGTGATCTAGCATGTTCCTCCTTTTTTGCCTTGATTCCTAGGAAGCTCAATGTTAAGTTTAATATTCAATTAAAACAACAAAGTTAGCCTTCCAGGCTTTTGAGTATTTTCGATGCTTAATTGTATATCTGCTTTTCATTGCAAGCAGCCTCTAGTCCTTTTAGGCTGGTGTATAAATAACACATGTACATAAAATCATGTATGCCAAGCATGTAAGAAGGTTGATGTGCCTGAAAAAATAACACTTATAAACCAACTTATTTGATGTTCTAGATAAGGCTGTGATTACCATTCTATTTGGAAGGAGGCAACCATGTGACTAGATTGGATCAGAAAAGAAAAAGGAAATACCATTGTTTTTGATTGATATGCTAATGTCCCCTGCACCAATGAATTATATTCCTCCATATCTATCACTCTGTGTTGTCTCCTCTCAAATGAACATGTGATTTGACTTAGCCGATGGAAGCATGAATGTATATGTTACAAATAGAAAGAAGATAAGAAATTCTAGGTATTACCCTCCTGAAATGTTGCTGTACCATGCAAGACAGCCAGGCTGAGTTTTACTAAAAGTAAAAGATATGAGGGGAGAGAGGTCCAACACTTCCATTAACCATCCAGCTTAATATAGTTCCACACATACATCCAGGGAGAATAAGTAGACTCATCCAAAGCTACCCATCGAATCATGGAAATTAGAACATCTTTGTTATTGCAAAAAAAATTAGGATGGCTCATTACACATCAATAGCTAACTGATACAGACATCCAAATTTTCTTTCAGGATCAAAGTGCTAACTGGGTCAATTAAGTCCGTACCATATGCCCTAGAACAACAAGATCTCCTGAAGGACTCAGCCTGCCAGAAAGTAAAACATGTCAGCAAGAACATACATTTTCTGAGACCCTACAACATAAGAGGCATTCCTTTGAATTCATGAGCTACACTGATAAAAGCACATGATCATTCTCCTCAAAGTACCTAGTAGATGGGAAGACCAAAATGACTTCAGAGTCTTTGACTGGCTGAAGAACAAGTAGAGCTATAGGAAAAAAATTAGATAACATCAAAACATATTCTAATAAAAGCTACCATGAAATATATAAAGAAAGAAGCAAGCCGCACCATGATATATCAAAATATAAACAAAAGAATTTTCCCATGCACACTGCTAGCAAGATAAGTTAGCTACTAAGAAAAGGAAACTCAAATCCACAATCACCTCCTATCTCACCAAGTCTATAGAAAATAGTATTCACCATCCATGGCATTATACGCATATTGACTTCCATTAAAGTTAGCTTAGCTTAAGTCAGCTGCGTTAGGAATATTTACACCACATTCAGTGGCAGATGCTACAAATGAGCTACTGTGCTTGAATCTTTCTCTCCACTTATGCTTTTACTTTGTGTTTCAGAGTATTTGCCAGCCCATCGTTGGCAATAAGAGATGATGATGATGGTGATGATGATGATGATGATGAAGATAGATAGATAGATATCTCCGAATGTATATTTAGAATTCATTCATGAAAAATCTAGGAAATGGACCTGAGTAGAAAACATGACATTTATGTGAAGAAGATGTATACATTTGGAGGAAAGAGAAGACCTTCTTTTTCAGCCTATGATTTTAAAAAATATCTACAACGAGCTTTATGCCATTAATCAAAAATAAAATTAGAAAAATAAGTAATCTCCTTTTAGAAAATGAAGATATAAAGGCCGCCCTGTCTGGGAAACAAAGCCTGTTCACACCAGCACAGTGCTGTGGTGGTCTAGATGTGGTTCCCCTCCTCCCCCCACATTCCACCCCAAACCTTTGTGTGCCCACTGCTCAGTCCCAGAGTAACCACACCAAAGTGTGGATCCAGAAGAAGTAGAACCTACTGGGGGGAGACTAAGCTGTGAGGGTTTGAGCCCAGGAAAGTATCTATACCCATCCCCCAGCAATAAGCCAGGGCTTGTATGATTGGACTAGTTCTCATGAGAGCTATTTTTTACAATTCAAGGTCACCTGATGTACTTGGCCACTTCTTCATGTTCACTTTTCTGTGTTGCTATCATGCTGTGACACAGCTGAAGAGCCTTTATCGGATATTTGTGACATGCTGATTGGAATTTCCAACTATCAGAATCATGAGCCCAACAGTCTCCTTGTGTTAAATATAAGGAATTTATCCTTAGGTATGTTGTTATAGCAACAACACACACACTAAAACAGCGAGGCACTGGTCTAGGAAAGTGTTTGTTTTATCACTGAATCCTCACCACATTCGCAGTTTGCAGATGATACCACTGAGGCACATATAGATGAGCAATTGGCAGAGGACACTCTGCTGGTAAACAGCAGAATAACGGTCTATGTTCTATCACCTGGAATTGGATCCAGAATTAAATCATGACAGATACTAAAAAAAAATCATCTTAAATCACCAGCAATCATAAAATCCCTATACATCACTGATGCTTTCATGTAGAGGCTATTTAGCTTGTTGTAGTTAGATGTATGTGGAGCATGGTTAAAGCAGAATGTCAGAGTGTGAGGTGCTAACTTCAGGGACAACTAGAGAATCAGAAGAAATGACAACTGAAAACTTAGAACAGCAACTTGTTCCTTGCCGTTCACATCTGCACTGCTCAACTCCGTACTAGCCTTGGGAGTTGTTTCAAACCGTTTTTTTTTGTTTGTGTTCTTTGGTTTTTTGGTTGTTTTTTTAATATATATAAATGAAAAATGAGAGAGAAGAAAAAGGAAGGGAAGCAAAAATGGAGAAGAGTGGAAGGGGAAAGAAGAAAGCAAAATACTATTACCAAAAAGCAAACATGGGGGGGAAAATATGGCAGTATAGGGCCCTATAGGGCAAGAACAGTGGTCTAAAGAATCTTAGCTGGGTGCCGGTGGCTCCTACCTATAATCATACTAAGGAGGTTGAGATCTGAGCATGGCAGTTCAAAACCAGCCTGGGCAAGAAAGTCCATGAGACTCTTATCTCCAATAAACCACTAGAAAACTGGAAGTGGCACTATGGCTCAGAGTACTAGCCTTGAGCTGAAGAGTGCAGGGACAGCGCCCAAGCTCAGAGTTCAAGCCCCATGACCAACAAAATAAAAGAATCTAACTACCCCTGAGTGCATGCCAGTGGTGTTAAGATGAGGGCGAGAGCCAATATTTATAGTCAAGATAACAAATCAAGCTGGTCATGGTGGCATGCACTTGTAATCCCAGGATTTGGGAGGCTGAGATAGGAGGATTTTGAACTCAAGGCCAGTCTGGGATATCCTGGAAAACCCTTCCTCAAACAAACAATGACAAATCACAAGAAAAAATAACAACACTCACTATAAATCTTTTACATAAGGCAATAGTTATAAATAGTACATTTTAAACATTTTAACCATAAATGACTAGATTTAGTATTTAGATGGGTCAAAAGGAAACATAGAGAAAATTTCATTTTCCTATAATGGCTCATCCCCAAAGTTCAGGAAGTCTTCAATGCAAATGGACATATTACACCCAAACACATCCTGCCATGGATGACAAATGGACTTTTACAAGGCTCTATTTGCATAGTGATATCATAAGTGCTATCAACATTTCATTGTCACTTGGGAAAAACAATCCAACTTGCCTAGACAGTTAAACTGGACTTTAGGAGGTCTTATGGTTGTATTTGTTTGATTTTGCTTAGTTGTAAGCTATCCTATCTCTCTATACATCTGTTGAAATTTTCATCAACCTTCCTTGTTGCTGAACTTTAAAATTATTCTTTTTTTCAACTTACACTAAAATCAAAGAGCTGAGCAGGACATTGTGGTTATTAGTAACAACTAAAGCAAATCAACAAGCTGGGAAGATGACCACTGCTCTGGTCATCAAACCAGGAGCAGAGTCCACCTGGCTTGTCTTTCTCTTCTCTGGTATTTTTTGCCTCCTCCCTTCACTGGCTGCTCCTCAGCATTCTTATCCTTTGAATAGGGTTAGTAATAGTCCTTCCCTAAGAAATAAGACATGGTATCTGGCTTCACTCTAGTGTTTATAATTATCCTTTATACTGAAGAAATATAGAGATTATAATTATTGAGCTACATCCCAAACATGTCTTTCAAAGTTTTGTTATATTCTTTTAAAAGTTTGCTTCAACATCTTTGTGTTAGAAACAAAGCTCTATATCTCCGGCTAAAATGCTACTTTTTAGGACTAAGCATGGTGGTAAGTATCTGTAATTCTAGCTACTCCGGAAGTATAGGTAGGTGGATTAAAGTCTAAGGGGGACAAATGCATGACACTTTATCTGAAAAACAATCTAAAACCAAAATTGCATTATAAACATGAGGCTATAAGTTTAGTCTCCAGTACCACCAAAGAAAAGAGAAATACTATTTTCTAAAGGAATGTTAAAATCTCAATCATCTCAGGGTTTTATGATACAAAGATTTCAAAGTTAGACATAATGGTAGCTTAATAGTCTATAAATTCTGAACTTTGTGTCTCACTGAGAATAATTTGTTGACATTATTACACAGTTTGAATCCTACAACTGACTGAGCATTCTTCGTCTCTTTGGATAGAGGATTTCAAATCTTAATTGAATTTGCTCTGGGTTATTCTGATGCAAACTTGAGTGAACATTGGCTCAGTAACTCCAAAAATATTTGATTCCTTTAACTCTTGTCCTTTTAATATCAGAAACAAGCAAACATGCAAACCCCCCAATAAATCCCTTCAATTCAGGACTAAGTTTAATTCCTCCCTGCCAAATCCATCCCTTCTTCAAACCCAATGATTGACAAAGCATCCCCAGTGTAGCTTCTTAATGAACAAGCCAAACAGGAAATCTAGGGGGGAAAAGGGGATGTGGGGAAGCACTAATGTTGGATGTCATTCCATAGTAGGTAAAGCTCTCACCCCCAAATGCTATATTGGATTTTTAGAGGCAAAATCCTCATAAAATTTGTGCTTCTCTTCACCAACATGTATCTGCCTTGCTCCCCTAATCCAGCTAGCTCTGTTGGTCTCCTTTTAAGTGCTGGGGGAGTTCACAATATTCTGCTGTCTTCTCTTTCTCAGATGTACCACGGGACCTGAGAAGCAAATGGGAAAGGGGTGTTGGTTACAAATCACTTCAGTCCTTCTTGATCAGGGCCAGTATTCCTCAAATGGTTTTAGTGGAGTACCATTCATTTCCTCTGGGCGCATGATTCCAGTCTTATTTTGGTTCCAAGTTTGGTAGCAAGTGACAAACAACATCCTCTGGAGCACCCCTGCCAATTCTGGGTTTCTATGGCCTTCTCTTTCCTGGCTTTTCAAGAGATATTTTATAGTAAATTCACAGGTCTCCAAATCATACATCTCCCTGCCCTAAAAATCTAACCAGGATTTACAATGTAAGACAGCCCACTGATGAGAGAAATGAACCAATTACCTTACGATGAAAAAGCTACAGTGCCCTATTTGTTCTCAAGCTTGGCTTTGAAACACCCTTCCCCTTGCTGACAAAAAGGAAATTTCAAGGGATTCCATATCTCAAAGCTTTAGCCTTCCAGACTTTCCATCCCAAATCCATCCTTCCCTTAAAACCTGGCCAAGAGAACCCAGTCATACACTTCTCTGACTCATCAAAGCACCCATCATCTATTTCATTCAACAGTTGACAACAAACTGTTGTGTATTTAGTTCTAATGACTTTTCCCAAGTGAGAAGTCTTTTTCCTCCCTGATGTGTGTGTGTGTGTGTGTTTGTTTGTTTACATATGGTGTGTGCAAGTACTAGGACTTGAACTCAAGGCCTCACATTATTGCTTTGCTTTTTTACTCAAGACTAGTGCTTTACCACTTGAGCCACATCTTTACTTCTGGATTTTTTGCTGGTTATTTGCTGGAACCAAGTTGAAACTCTTGTTATTCACAGAATCCTTACTTTCTAAAAAGATTCTAAGTATATTCAGATTGGACGTTCTTAATCCAAAACATGAAACCTGAAATGCTTCAAAACTTAAGACTTTTCCAGCACTGGAATGATTCCCCAGGTGGAAAATTCCACATCTGTCCAGGACAGATGACAGTCAAAACCCAGGTACACTAGAAGTACTGTGTAAAATTTCCTCTTACCTAAGTATACAAGTTAGAGATAAAAGAAAATTTATAATAATTAACTACAAATAAATTACACTTAGACATCTTACTCATGTGTATATATGTGTGTATGTATATGTGAGTGTGTATCTATGTATGTGTGCTTTTATAAATTCTATATGATGGTAAAAAAGAGATGTAGGACAAAAAGAGTTTTATGCCAATGAATTCTAGAAATCTTCCATTTAAAGTTTCAATGAATCATTAGGCTTGAAAATCTCCATCCAGTCTTGGATTCTTACTACACTTTTTAAGAAATGTAACTATAGTTACCTTGAGAATCTTAAGCAAGCCGAAGGAGGAGAGAGAGAGAGAGAGAGAGAGAGAGAATCCTCTTCACCTTACCTAACACCTTCCACTTATAGGTATTGGAAACATACACATCAGACTCATAGGAACCTTGTTTTCTGAGTTAGATTTCAGGTAATTGGTCAGAGGGATTAACAGTGCAGGGATGTAGTGAAGGTTTAATGACTTCACACCTCACACCTGCCTTCCTATAAAGCTGCAGCCTATTCCTGCTCCTTTAAAGCTCTCCACAAGCCATTTACCCAGGCAGCCAATTAGAGGACAAAAGAGGTTCGATTTCTGGGGAACTAGCCTGCTGAGTTGCTCAGGAACAACATGGGTTGTTGTCTTCCATGTTGGAGCTTTGCTGGATTCCTTTCCAATTCATAGATTTCTACTTTCAGGATGAAATGTCCCCTTGGCACGTGTCCCTCATCCTCACCTGGTTTCTACCTGGTTACTTCTACAGGATGATTTTCTTTTCCTTTTTTTTTTGGGGGGGGGAGAGGGGGTCTGGTCATGGGGCCTGAACTCTGGGCCTGGGCACTGTCCCTCAGCTCTTCAGCTCAAGGCTAGTGCTCTACCTCTTGAGCCATAGCGCCATTTCCTTTTTTTCCCCTGCTTATGTGGTGCTGAGGAATCAAACCCAGGGCCTCATGCATGCAAGGCAAGCTCTCTACCACTAAGCCACCTTCCCAGCTCCTACAGGATGATTTTCATCCCACGAAAAGTGCTATTGGTAAACCCCCAGAATAAAAGCAGATCCTTTGGCTGTATCTGGGGTTGGTGTGGGAGAAGCATAATATTTGAGTGACAAATGACAAACACATACATTTAGAGCATGATACAGTTAGAGTGTCACAAAGGATGATGAGTTGACTCATAAGGGTTACCAATTAGGAGACATGCTGCTGACTTCCATTGTGATCTTCCTGGCCTTCTTGGCTACTTGCTCTGGTCTGCCTATTGCAATATTAACCTATACAATATTAAAATATCAAAGAATTTCTCTCAGGTTAAAAAAATGAAGTAGCTGGGTGCCAGTGGCTCACGCCTGTAATCCTAGCTACTCAAGAGGCTGAGATCTGAGGATCACGGTTCAAAGCCAGCCCAGGCAAGAAAGTCTGTGAAACTCTTATCTCCAATAAACCACCAGAAAACCGTAAGTGGCACTGTAGCTCAAGTGGTAGAGTGCTAGAGTTGAACTGAAGGGCTGAGGGACAGCGCTAAGGCCAGAGTTCAAGCCCCACAACCGACCAAAAAAAAAAAAGAAGTATTAAACAACTCCCTAAATTTCTTGCTCATTACAATGCTGAAGTTATGAGATGATGGGAAAATTCCCATCATCCTCAAGCCTCTTGATGGAAGATGGGAGAATTACATGGATGCTCCACTGTTTTCTGAGACAGATTTGTTTGGTTTAGATTTGCCTTTTGTTTTTTGCATTGTTCTCAGTTTTGCAAAATTACACGCTGATGCTCTTGGTGGGGGTGGGGGAAAGGGCTGGTTGATTACAATTCTCTGCCTTCCACTTCTATCCAAATAAGAAAGTTGGGTTTTTTTCAAAAAAAACAAAAACAAAAAACAAGAAACAAAACTATTGACAATTCATTAAGATTCGGGCTGAATCTTGAAACATAGTGGCTTAGGATGGGTTCTTAGTGTATGTGTTTTCAAGACTTTGATTTGCTTTGAAGCCAGATTTTTGTCAGGACTACCAGGTAAGAGAACAGGGTGGCTGGAACATGAATAATTTCACTTCTCTCTCCTTTTTTTTTTCATTTAGGAGAAATCTAAAGTGAAAGCTCCCAGAAGTTTGCATAATATCAAATTTGCTCATTTAAATTAATTAGAAATATCTATGTAACATTTATACCAGGGGTTGTACAAGCTTTTAAGACACCTTTAAAAATGTGATAATGTGAAAGTTAGTATATTAATGTGTTCATCTGACAGCTTCAAAGTTTTTTTTAAAGAGATTAAGTAATTAGGTTTGCTCTTTTCATATAGGTATATTTTGAAATATTACCCTGCAGGGTTTCCTTCTTCAGGTACAAACCCTGGAGTAACTTAAAAATGACGCTGCAAGTTAGTACAAATGAGCAGCCCATTCTACATAATCTTCTTATGTATGTTCTGTGGAAAACCCACATTCCTTCAAACTTAGCTTGTAAAGCCTTATGTGACTAAGAGCAAAAAAAATATTATATATAAAAATGAGATCAGCAGAAAGGGATTTCCACTGGTAAGTTATCTTTTCACTGGTTGTTTTTGTTTGCTTATAAAAGAAAGAAAAGAAAAGAGAATTCAATATTGGTTTCAGTTAAGCTGACTTTAGGATTATATGCCCCAGAAGAATTTTGAAGATTAACATTAAGGAAAAAAAAGATCTTTTACACTCTTTTCAAAATTGCCTGGGAAAAGAAAATAAATGCAGGTGATATGCTGATCCAATTTCCTCACTGCATTGAGTATTATCGGAAATTATACTATACAGAAAACAGTTTTCCATAAATTTTGAATAAATTGCAATCGAAAATGAGAAGATATGTGACATAGTATCTGAATCTTGGATGTACTGTGGAGAATAAACAAGGGAGAAAATCTTACTCCAAAGGGTACCACCCCCTACTACCCTAAGTGATAACTCTTCTGCCTTCCATAAGCCCCCAGCAGAAAAAGAAAATCATGAGGAGAGGCTGAAAACTGAAGACACTGATCCTTAAGCCAGCATTTAATCTTTAAGCTGGGTCTTCATGAGCACAATTGTCTTCCTTAAACTTCAGTTTTACCACTTGTAAAGTGGAAATGCTAATAGTGGTTAACCCCACAGAACAATTTTAAAATTAATTTAGGTGAGCAAACATGTTGAAGAATTCTGTGCACATAGTAGGGGCTTAATTAATGCTATTACCTATCACAGTGGAAAAACTACAATTATTTGTAAAATTGTCGCACATTCAGTTCTACAAGAGAGAAGCTAGACCTAGAAAAAGTGGTCAACAATGTGTGTATGGAAGCACTTGAACTTCAGAGACTTTCCCAAATGAAAAGAAAAAGGTAGTCACAGTTCAAGACCAGCTCAGGCAAAAAGATTTTTAAATCCCAGTTCACCCAATAAAACACTGGTGTGATGGTTAGTGCCAGTCATCCAGGCTTTTTAGAAAGTATGAACAGGAGGATCATGGTCCACACTGGGTCCAAGGCATAAAATGAGACCCATTCTCAAAAAATAACAAAAGCAGAAAGGATTTGAGGCATGGTTCAAATGGGTTCAGTGCCTGCCTAGCATGTGTGAAGGGCTTGTGCTCAGTACCACCGAAAAGAAAGTTCATTAGAAATATTTTAAAGTGGCTGGGAAGGTGGCTCATTGGTAGAGCTCTTGCCTTGCATGCCTGAGGCCCTGGGTTCGATTCCTCAGCACCACATAAGCAAAAAGAAAAAAGCCAGAAGTGATGCTGTGGCTCATGTAGTAGAGTGCTAGCCTTGAGCTGAGGAGCTGAGGGACAGCGCCCAGGCCCAGAGTTCAGGCCCCATGACCAGACCCCCCCCCAAAAAAAATATTTTAAAGTAAGTTTGAACTCAGAGCCTCACACTGGCTAGGTAAATACACTACTCATTGAACCATACTCTCAGTCCTTTTTGTTTTCATATAAAGTCTTGCATTTTTGCCTAGGACAAGCCTCTATATAGTTGAGATTATGCATGTGTGCATCTTGCCTTGCTGCTTTTGTTGAGATGTGTCTCATTAACTTTATACTGGCCTAAGTCTTGAACCACAATCCTCCCAACCTCCACCTTGCAAGTAGCTAGGATTATAGGCATGCACCTACTCATCTAGCCCCAGGATTTATTCCTAGTACTTATAAATGGTATTCAAAAAATTTTTAATCAATGTGGAACTAGCTAAAGCTACTATTCTATTTCACTTGAAGATTTTCTAGCCTGAAACATAAGACAGGCTAAATATTTTCTTACTGTTATACCTCATAAATCTCAAATTACTTGCAGTTCTATTACTACAGTTATAATTTAATATAGTCTAATATTACTGCACATGTATCTTTATTCATTTTTATTGGTATTTGTAGTACAAGGGTTTGAACTCAGCCTCATGCTTTTGCTCAGTTCATTTCATCATACTTGGCAATCTACCACTCGAGGTCCACTTTCTGCCTGGCAGTTTGCTGGTTAATTATAGACGGAATCTCACAAACTTTTCTTCCAAAGAAAGAAAGAGACAGGGAAAAGAAAGAAAGAAAGAGAGAGAGAGAGAGAGAAAGGAAGGAAAGAAGGAAGGAAGGAAGGAAGGAAGGAAGAAAGGAAGGAAGGAAGGAAAGAAGGAAGGAAGGAAGGGAAGAATGAAAGAAAGAAAGAGAAAGAAAGAAAAAAGAGGAAGGAAGGGAAGGAAGGAAGAAAGGAAGAAAAGAGGGGAAGGAAGGAAGAGGGGAGGGGAGGGAAGAGAAAAAAAATAACAAAAATAAAATCCAAGCTAGGTTTCAGTAGCTCAAGACTATACTCCTAGCTAGTCAGGACGCTGCAATCTAAGGATCATGGTTCTGAGTCAGCCTGAGGCAGAAAAGTCCATGAGGCCCTTATCTCTAATTAATCACCAAAAAAATCAGAAGTGGAGCTATGGCTCAAGTGGTAGATTGCTAGCTAGCCTTCAGCACAAAAGCTCAAAGACAGTGCCCAGGCCTTGAATTAAAGCCCCAGAACTGGTGCTAAATAATAAATAAATAAATAAATTCCAACACTCTTTACCCCTTTTGCTCCAAACAGAGGAGCAAACAACTGTCCATGGAGGCCAAGAGCCTTGCCATAATCACCTATCAAGATTCTAATTCAGATCTTACTTCAACTTTTCAGCCCTTCCCAAGACAGCACATTCACCCCCTAGGTTTTAAGAAGAGTCTTCAAAACATCAATGCCTGGGCAAGAAGGAGGATATGGGTCAAGTCTTTAAGATTTAGTTGGCCAAAGAGGCAGTACCTGGACAGACAGGCAGTAACTGGACAGACAGGCAGTGCCTGGACAGAGAGGCTGTACCTGGCTGCGTGATGCCATGCCCCATTTCCTTCCTGGGACAAGTAAAAGCAAGCCTTGCTGGTGTCGAGAAGAGGCTCATAGTAACCCCAGCACACCTCCAAGAAAACAACCCATCCATGTCACACAGGATACTATATACAAGACAACCTAGAATGGCTGGGATCTTCTGCCTCCCCTCCAATAGCATAAACTGGGACAGAGGTGAGGAACACTTCTGGACAGCCTTTGGAAAAAAGGTGGAGGAGGGGACATGACTTTGCTATTTTTCTTTCCTCTCTCTCTGTCTCTTTCCAAGAGGTCAAAAGCCAACAAGCTGACACTTGTAAAAGTGTCAGCCTAGAGCAAGAAGGCTCCTTGGGCCATGTGTTGGCTCACCCCAGCATGTACCAGACACTGAGATTCAACACCCCACTTGCTTGCTTTCTCTTCTTTCCAGCAGCCTCTGTTGCTCATGGCAGATTTAATAGTGTGATTTATAACACAGAGAGACCTTTGTCAGGGCCAGTAAAATGACAAACAATAAATATATGGAGCAGTATGTTAACAGCCTCCACACAATACCTTGTCAGTTACAGCTTGATAGCGATACATTTTAATTTTGTCTTTCATAAAAATCTTGGCATGTATGCCTCATTTGAACACAGGCTTCCAAGTCAAGTGTGTCATCCAAGCATGCAGTTTATCGCCCTCTATATTTTCTGTCCTTTTCATTTAATGTCATTCCTATGGCAACAGACATCGCCCTGGAAATCATTTTCAAAACAGCTTATTTGTTGAAAGGGGCTGGGTGAGCAAAAATATGGGTTTGGCTGGGAAGAATGTCAAAGTGTGAATATGGCTTAGTTACATTAATCATATTCTTTGAGGACTTTCAGTAATCAGATACTTGAAGGAGGCGTATTGTGGGCTGGGAGCTGACATCCCTACCCCACCCCCCAACTTTTTTATATGGATTTGCATGTCATATGGATAAAAATAAGCAGAGCACACTTGTGCTTATTTCTAACGCAGCTCAGTCTGTCTGTCTGTGGGATGGGGTATGTTAGATTCTAACTCTGATAATTCTAAGCTCTTAATACTCCACAGCTGATTATGTAAACCCCTGTTGGGATAACATTGACTTAGCACATCTTTAATGAGCAACTACTAAGGAATGGATACAGTAGTGAGAAAACTGAAGTGAAAAATAAATTAAATGTCAGCTCTCCATGGAGCTCAGACTCTAGTGAAGAGGCCTGACTTAAATCATCTCATTCAGACATTGTCTAACCAGGTTCCCTACCAACACCATTGGAGCGGGAGTTCTTATGAGGAAGATTTATTGATAGCTCAATAAACACATCTTACAAGGAGCTTATAAGGAGGTATGGATAACAGACTCATATGGGAGGAGGAGCTGACTAAGCCAAGCTGAGTCTAGCCTCCGTCTGATGGTGTGTGTGTGGCAGGGAAGGATGCCCCTCCACTGAGCTAACCTATCATAGGACTCCGATTATGTGCTCATGGATCCGTTGGCACCATTTGTTGAGTGGCAATCACGGTGTATGTCAGCAGTCTCTTAGGTATCTCTGAGTGAGATGGCTCCCCCATAGCCATGATTGCTGGGAACGGGCACCGAAGTAGGCCATTTGGTATGAAAAGCAAATGGTTTAAATAGGGATGCAGGTTGACCCATTGCAACAATGAGATGTACAAGACGCTATGCTGAAAAACAAACTTTACAATTTTAAGATTGGGGGGCAGGAGGGGCGTGGAATGTAGTTATAGAGATAGGAGGGAAGGGATGGTAGAGGAAAAACAAAGGAGGAGGCAACAATGTTTGATAAGAAATGTACTCATTACCTTGCTCTTGTGATTAAGCCCCTCTGTACAGTATTTTCACAATAAAAAAACTTATTTAAAAAAAAAAGAAAAGAAAAACCAGAGGAGCCAGGGGATGGGCAAAGCGGGTGGTCAAGGGGACACAGAGCATTTACTCCATGTAGAAACATGCAGAGTAGTTTAAGGTAGGTATGTGTTCTGAATAAAAGAAGGTGGTTAAGCTGAACACTTGTGGTTCACACCTGTAATCCTAGCTATTCAAGAGGTCGAGATCTAAGGATCATGGTTATAACTTCAGACAAACAAGGTAATTATAGTCCTAAATTTGAGTGCAATCTTCTTTCTGTTTTTCTAAGTAGGATTACAAATCCTTGCTGTCATCAGAGGGCTTTTATTTTATTAAAACCCTAACTATGAAGATAAATTGCTAGGTTAGAAATCTCAGCTCTCCCAGGTGCCAGTGGCTCATGCCTGTAATCCTGGCTACTCAGGAGGCTGGGAGCTGAAGATAGCAGTTTGAAGCCAGCCTAGGCAGGAAAGTCAGAAGTGGAGCTGCGGCTCAAGTGGTAGAGTGCCATCCATGAGCAAAAGAAGCTCAGCGACAGCACCCAGGTCCTGAGTTCAAGCCTCAGGACAGGCACCAAAAACATTTTTTAAAAAGGTAATTAACAATAGGCACATCCATCACAAAATCTCTGCCATCTGATCTGAGATCTGACTGAACAACAGAGAGAGCTATGCGTGTGCAAATCCAAGACAATCTCTCTAGGCTGATGACACAAAGACCCATGGGTGAATCTGATATTTGAGTAACAGAGAGAAGGTCCAGGTCAAAACAAAGCACCATCCGCAGTGGACCAGGTAGGAGAGGACAAAGTCCAAGAGGCAGGCAGGGTTAAATCATGTAGTATGTGTCAATCCTTGAGAAGGATTTAGATCTTTTTTTTAAGGCCAGTTGTGAAGCTCTATTAATCCAACCAGTGTCAGATATTATCATTTAAATTTTTAACACCCAGACCACATTCAGCCCTTTCTTGCACTACAATGCATGTGCGAATTACCAAAAGTTGTGAGTGTATACCATGCTTATAAGATGCTAACCTGATGCTTCACTAAGGAGGTAGAGCTTACTAGATGGAATGATTTCACATAGAAGCAGTACTTACACAAATATAAGTATTATCTACTAATACCAACAGCTTCTGACTTAAGGCAATACCTGGTCATTGGTTCACATAGTAGGCCCATGAAATCCTGCTTAACCTAGAGGATGACCTGAGGTTGTGATGGGAGTCTAGACACTTTTTTGCTGCCTTTTGTCACTCCAGCTATTTTAAGACCACATTTCCCTTGAATTGGAGCCTAACTCCTCATTCCATAGAGGTAATTACAGAACCACCCTATTTAATGTGTGACATGGAGACTAAGAACTTGATCTGAGCTCCAAAGCTCAGAGTAGCAGAACCCCAGAACCCCAGATCTGTTCTATCCCAGGCCCTTGGAAGCTAGTTTGCATTTTAACAAGACCACAGGTGATTTGAATAGCCATTAAAGTTTGATTAGCTCTGCTTCAGAACATGGGTTCTACAGGACAATCTTTCCCTAGGCCCAATAACTCACCTATTAACAACAACAACAAAGTACTTGTTACAACCAATGTGTAAACTGGCGTCTATTTTTTTTAAGTTGAACTTTGTTATAGTTAGAAAAGAACTAAATACATAAACTGATGCTAAGAATATGCTGGAATTCCAAGACCATTCAAGATACAGACTCTAAAATACAAAGAATTTCTGGGAAAGAAAGAGTGAAACTTTAAGACTAGCTGGATAGTTTCACAGAAAAGGAAAGATAAGAGTTAATGTGTGTCTTCAAATATTATTTCTAGGAGACAGATCTTCCAGAATGGTAGAAATCCAGAAATCTACAATGTCATATAGGTAAGGAGAACATTGGTCAAATTGTCACAAGCAACTTTTTCAGCTACCTAGAAATTAATCAAAGGCTTATAACACTCCAAAGAACATTTATTTAAAAAACTGTCCATTCTGTAAGACACTTGCAGGTGTTAGCCCAAAGAAGATATCATGGTCAGACGAACAGGATTTAATTAAATTAAACAGGCTTCGTTTCTGCCTGGTCCTTCAGAGCATTTAACATGCTACATATTCATTGTGTAGTAAGCAATTTTCACAAAACTTAATTGACCCTAGGTCCTGTTTATAGTGAGATATTGGTTGACCTAATTCCTGAGAAATACACCTTGGGAAAAGCTAAGTGATACTCTGGGGGAAGGTCTGAGAAATGACCCAGGAGGTTTAGACACTAGGAGGATTTGGGCCTAAGAGACCTCTACATGAGAGAATCCCCTAGGAGCTCTCCTGTTTTTCTGGGATGTAGTCAGGAGAGAAACTGTCTAAGAAGGAAAGTGATGAAATGTTGGACTCTTTGAAGGTTGAACCAAATGATTCAAAAGAAGAATTTCTTAAACAAGTTACATGTTCATGGCTCATGGCATAAAGGCCATGGTATAAAATAAAAAGGCTGATTCACTGGACAAAAATATCAGATTAAATCAAGTGAAAAGACAAGCTACAAGCTTATGAGAAGATATTTGATAAACACAAGATCAATAAGAATTCGTTTTCAAGATGTTCACCAAGCCACGTGTATAGACTGTAAAGAATGAAATGATCAATAATTATGTAAAAAAGATACCCAGTCTACAGAATTATTACAGAATACAAATCTAATTAAAATTATAATAGACTTGTTGAGCAAGAATGTCTCATGTCTATAATCCTAGATATCACGAGTTTAAAATCTGAGAATCATGGCTTAAAGCCAAACCCTTAGAGGTGAATGTTCAGCACTCTTATCTCCAATTAGCTAGTAAAAAATCAGAGGTGGAGGAATGGCTTCAGTGATACAGTGCCAGGGTGAGTGAAAAAGGCAAATAAGGGCAGTAGTTCAGTACTCACACACACACACACACACACACACACACACACTCACGCACACACATTATAATAGATTCAATGAAACTTAGATCTCTAGCCCTGTGCAAGTGGCTCATGCCATAATCCTAGCTATTGAGATGGCTGAGATCTGAGGATCATGGTTCAAAGCCAGCCTGGGCAGGAAAGTCCCTGAGATTCTTATCTCCAAAAAACTACCAGAAAACCAGAAGCAGTACTGTGTCTCATTAGCCTTGGGCTGAAGAACTGAGGGACAGTGCCCAGTGCTGAGAGGGACATTTTTTATTCACATTTCTGACCCCAAATATGCAGATCTTCCTCAAACCAAACAATGTATCAAATGTCTGCACATGGATGTTCACTCCTGACACTATCAGAAAACCCTTGCTTCAGGTGCCAGCCATATAGATTGGATGCCCAGGATACCAACACTTCTCCTCAGCTTTGCTACCAGAACAGAGGTGGTTTGACTCCTTCCTTCATTTACAACCTACCAGCACAGCTCCCAGGAGTCAGAGACACCCTTTGTGTATTATTACCAGGTCGTTCTAATGGGTACATTTCAGAAGTGGCAAGTGGGAATGATACACAAGGTAAGGGATGGAGGTGGAAGGGGGTACTTGAGTTTCCAGGCTCTTTCCATCTGCAACACCTTCCCCATACCTCAATATAGTCACCAGACTCAAAGCTTTCAGAACCTTTTGTTCAGAAGGGTTTTATGGAGATACCATTACATATTCTGTTACTTTGGCAAAGTTAACTAAATCAGTGGCCATTGGTGATGAAATTAGTCTCTAGAGCCTTTTCTCCTCCTAAAGACTGAGAAGTGAGGCTGAAAGTTCCAACCCTCAAATCACACTTAGGGCTTTCAGTACACAAGCTGTGTAAGAACCCCAAGCCAAGAGTCAACTTGTTAACACATAAAACACATTCTTATCACTCCAGAGGTGCCAAGTGTTTTAGGAGCTGTGGTTGAGAAAGTGAGGACTCAAGAGTAAGTGCTTTACTATTACTGTTGTTGTTAGTGTTATTGTTCCTGTACCCCAAGGTCTAAAAGTAGTGTAAACATTTTGGAAGAAAAATTGTTAAATTTTAGAAAAATCTGATGGTATGTATGGATACTCTAGAGAAACTCCCAAGAGACATGGACACGTATCTCCCTGACCCTGAGATTCTACAATTCACTTAAGAAAACAACAACACCAACGACACTTGGTACATACAGTCAAGATGTAAGCTGGAAATTATTTTTTTAAAGAGTTGAAGCCAGGTATGGTGGTGTAAGTCTGCGGTTATGAAGAGCTTGAGTTCGAAGACACTCTGAGCTGCATAGGGTTTGTCTGTTGTGGTTTTTAATCTCAAAATCAATCAGTAAATTAATACATCAATAATGACTTGAGCCTTGTGTTCAAGTCACAAAAGAACTAAATTTGTGGATCCTTCCACAATGCGTAAGGTACTTGGAAATCCAAGATAATTCCAGAGTCTCTGAATGGGCTGGGCTGGGCTGGGATGCAGACAAAGGCATCAGGGTGTCCTTTCCAGTTTGTAGTATGTAATAAGACACTCCATGTATAAGAGGATGGACAAAATCTAAGTGTCAATAAAATGATGGACAACTGTAGTGTTAAATATTCATATAACAGAATTTAACAGAGTAGTTAAGTGAGTTAAGATTATATGTAGCACCAGGGACCTGGTGGCTATGCCTGAAATCCTAGCTACTCAGGAGGCTGAGATCTGAGGATGGTGGTTCGAAGCCAGTCTAGGCAAGGAAAGTCTGTGAAATTCTTATCTCCAATTAACTACCAGAAAGCCATAAGTGGTGCTGTGGCTCAAAGTGGTAGAGTACTCAACTTGAGCAGAAAAGCTTAGGAACTATGCCCAGGTCCTGAGTTCAAGCCCCATGACCACTGTTTTAGAAAAAAACATTGTAGCAATGTCAATAAATCCTTATAGAAGAAGATACAGGTAATATTTACAGTGTTTAAGAAAGAATCGTACTTGGGATTGAGCTCAGGCCTGTTATGCTTGCTATGTACATATGCTACAGCTTGAAAAGCTCCTAGCCCTGTTGCTTTTAGTTTGTATTTCAGATAGGGTCTCATATCATCCTAACTTTGTCTGGACTAGCTTTCAATCTTGATCCTCTTACCTTCACCACCCAAGTAGCTGGGACCACAAATGTATACCACCATACCCAGCTTGTTTTTAAAAGAGCTAGTCTCAAACTATGATATGCCTGTTTCTACCTTCCTGCATCACTGGGCATATAGGTATGCACTACTATGCCTAGTTTTTCAAATAATAAATTATACTACATATTACTCATGGGATCCTTTGTAGGTGGCAAAAATATGAAAATGATCTTGGAGATAGAAATGCAACATGATGATAACTTCTGTTGCGGTTTGGATAAAGGTCTCCAAAGTTCCACATGATCAAGGGTGGTTCTAACTGAGAATGAAGTCACCTTTAAGAGATTGGGACTGGTGGGTAGTCTTTAGGTAACTGAGGGCATAACCTTGAAGAGGATTGTGGGGCTATGGCTCCTTCCCTTCCCTTTGCTTCCTGGCTGTGAGGAAGGACTGGTGCTTTTCTCATGGTGTGCTGCTTCTTGGCAAGCTGGAAAGCAATTGGTCAACTGCTCATGCACTGCAACATCCAAAAGAGCCTTTTCAGCTAAGTGCCAGTGGCTCATACCTGTCATCCTGAGCTACTCAGGAGGCTGAGGCTCACAGTTCAAAGTTAGCCTGGGCAGGAAAATCCATGAGGCTTTTTTTGGGGGGAGGGGGTCCAGTCGTGGGGCCTGAACTCTGGGCCTGGGTACTGTCCTTCAGCTCTTCAGTTCAAGGCTAGCGCTCTACCACTTGAGTCACAGCGCCACTTCTGGCTTTTTTTCTTTTTGCTTATGTGGTGCTGGGGAATCGAACCCAGGGCCTCATGCATGCAAGGCAAGCGCTCTACCACTGAGCCACCTTCCCAGCCCCATCCATGAGGCTTTTATCTCTAATTCTCCAGCAAAAAGCTGGACATGAAATTGTGGCCCAAGAGGTAGAGCACTAGTCTTGACCCAAAATGCTCAGGGATGGTGCCCAGGTCCTGAGTTCAAGCCTCAGGAAGGGCATGTGCATGGGCTTATACACATGTGCGTGCACGTGCGTGCACACGCACACGCGCACGCGCACACACAACATCACACCATCACACCATCACACCATCACACCATCACACCATGTTTCTGTCTGGCTTCTGCTTATGTCTGCAACCCTTGGAATTCTTTGGATTGTCAAAACACAGCTTCAGTCTCTGTCTCATCATCCACCTGCCTTCTTCTGTGTCCTTGTCTTCTCTACAGGTATGAGTTGTATTGAGAGAGGACTCATCCTACTCCAGGATGGCTTGGTCTTGACTAATTATATCTGCAAATGAAATCTATTCACAGGCTTGTCCTTTTCAGGAGATACAGAGACACGCTGTCAATAGGATGATGGACCATCGGGGTGGGTGAGACTTTGGTGGATATTGTCTAGGAGACACTTGGAGATGCTAGGGAGGGAGGTTCTATGAGGCAAGAGCTTCAACAACATGGCGAGGAACCAAAGATCCCAGATCTCCTCACCCAGCTCTCAGCTCCACTTAAGCTCCCACCTCATGCCAGCCAAAAGATGAAGCATGGGAGTGGAACCTCCAGCCCCCAGGCACAGCATACCATGACATCGCACAGAACAGTGACTTCTTATTCACTCTGATCGTTGCCCAAATTAACAATCACCAATGCAGTAAGTGATGGGATGATTTAAGACCATCACTTTTTAATCAGCTCAAGACCCTAGGATGAGAGTTTTGATTCTCCTTGGTTTGCATGATGCAGCTCTTCAGCTCATTATGATAAGTTATGTGGTATCTTGCTTGATCAGTTTATTCTCATCTCCTTGCTCAGGCAATGAAAGAGAAGAGACGCATCAGACGCAGGGAGTTGAAGACTCTTGTTCAGCAAAGAGCCTGAAGCTGTAGTAAGACTTAGTCTGTGAAGCTGAAGCATGGGGAAGAAAGGGAAGCAGGGCTCAAAGTGAGGAAGGAGAGGGAGGGAAAATGGTAGCAAATTTTCCCAAGCCCATAAAAGCATTTAATACAGACTGAATGTTTACATGTCAATAAGAAGTAAGCCCTATTTGTATGCACACAATACTGAAGCTCAGAAGTTCTGTTTTATGCTGGCCTGGAACTAGACATAACTCTACCTTTCTCCAAAAGCCTGTCTTGTAATTCTACTTCTGCTTCAAGGCCCAGAATGATGATGGACTTAGGGAGTGGTGAGTGGGGACAGCAAGGGAGAAATATATGGATGAATAAACCATGCAGCTAGAAAGTGGAGGGAGTAACAGTGTTCAATAAGAAATGTACTCATTATCTTAGGTATGTAACTGTAACCCCTCTGTACATCCCCTTGACAATAAAATTAAATTTAAAAAAACTAAAAAGAATGAACAGCCGTTGGCTCTCACTGTAATCCTATCTACTTAGGAGGCTGAGATCTAAGGATCATAGTTTGAAGCCAGCCCAGGCAGAAAAGTCCCTGTGAGACTCTTATCTCCAATTAACCACTCAAAAACCAGAAGTGGCATTGTGGCCCAAGTGGCAGAGCACTAGCTTTGAGCACAAAGAGGCTCAGGGACAGCGCCTAGGCCCTGAGTTCAAGTTCCACAACAGAAAGAAAGAAAGAAAGAAAGAAAGAAAGAAAGAAAGAAAGAAAGAAAGAAAGAAAGAAAGAAAGAAAG
>NW_012267322.1:3498681-3554015 GCF_000151885.1 Dipodomys ordii | reverse complement strand
AGAAAGAAAGAAAGAAAGAAAGAAAGAAAGAAAGAAAGAAAGAAAGAAAGAAAGAAAGGAAGAAAGGAAGGAAGGAAGGAAGAAAGAAAGGAAGGAAGAAAGAAAGGAAGGAAGAAAGAAAGGAAGGAAGGAAGGAAGGATACTGGCTTTGGAGTCATAATGCACATCTCTCTCTCTCTCTCTCTCTCAAATCATCCTCTTGTCTTTAAAATTGGAGTGCTAATTCTCAAGTCTTGGTCCAAACCTTGATCCAAGGTTTGAAGATGGTATTTGTAAACTGGATAGCAGTTAATATATACTAAATTATCACAAATAATCCTAACTGTGGAGAATAGTGATATTACCACTAGGGCCTGCATAGATAGAAATCCCCTAAGGTAAGAAGGGGGAAAAAAGAAGAGGAAAAGATAGGAAATGTTGGTAAAATGGAAAGAAAACAAAAAAGGACCACAGAAAGAAGAAATTACTGGAAGGGGAAACGTGAGAGGCAAGAACAAAGAAAGGTAAGTCTCATGCTAGAAGGCTTTCAAGTCTGCATGCAGAAAAACTATTCCACAGCCTCAAGCAACACCCAGTGTCATGGCTCCTGCCCCAAAGATGCCAGTGGCCACATGAGATCCAGCCCTATGATCATGCATAGGCTTGGATGCCCATCCCTGAAGCTGGGCACGTTCGAAAGTCCCCTGAAATCATCTCCCAATCATTCCATCCCCTCTTTGCAAAGACAGAAGGCAGCCAGCTCCACCCCTCTGCAACTTCCCAACCTCACACAGCTCACTGAAGTTTTGATCATCCGGGGCTCTGACTCTCAGGCTCTTCACTGAAAGACCAACCAGGAGCATTGGCCAGCAACACCAGGTTTCCATTCCTGGCAAGCACCTGATGAGAGGAAGGAGCTTCAGCCCCTATCACCCATGATTATTGCTTGCCACAGGTGAATGGAATTCCAGAAACTTCCCCCAAATTGCCTAAGTGTGTTCAGCATTGTTGGGTCTGTTAGAGATGGAGTTTATAGCCAAGGAAACAAGTGGACCACAGGGAATTTTCTGAAGAAGGAAGTGGATGTGTGCTGAGATAACACACGCGAGGGCCGTGTCTGGAGAAGGCTGGTGCTTTGGTCCCCTGCCACCACTCTGCCTTCCTGGCCTTATTGAAATTCCTACCTCCTTCCCTGGGGCTCACTGGTTCCACATCAGGGTGGGGCCAGCCTTCCTGGGAGGAAAATAGAGGTTGCAATGTTTGGCATATTAATTCAGAGCATATGGTCAAAAAAATATTGTTTGCTATGGCTTGTGGGCTTATGATATTTAATTTAAAATAGATTTTCCTAAATAAAAAGAGACTTTATACAGATGGTCATTAAAAACAAGCCGTTTTGCTGCTCAGCATTGTTAAAATACAATGGTTTTAAGGCATTTTACAGCAACTCGGCCCTCTTGTCAGAGATGGAGGACTCAGAGACAAGGGAGGCTTGGCATAATGACAAGTTGGCCCAGATGCAATTGTCACACCCCATCCCAAGGGCCACTTCCAATCCCAAAAGTCTGATTCTCTTTGTTTTGTTTTGTTTTTTTTTGGTCCAGTCGTGGGGCCTGAACTCTGGGCCTGAGCACTGTCCCTCAGCTCTTCAGCTCAAGGCTAGCGCTCTACCACTTGAGCCAAAGCACGACTTCCAGCTTTTTTTTCTTTTTGCTTATGTGGTGCTGAGGAATCGAACCCAGGGCCTCAGGCTTGCAAGGCAAGCGCTCTACCACTGAGCCACCTTCCCAGCCCCTCTGATTCTCTTTGGAAGAGACATTTGCCTTCTTGAATCCTCAAGTTTGGTGTTGATTCAAGAAAGCTCAACTCTTGTGATGGCAGAAAATTATTTATGATGTCATTTCTCATTATATATGAGCAAATTGTTTCCACAGAAAAGATGGAGCAAGCACAGGCCAGGTGGCTGCCTTTATCCGTGGCTCTCCTTGTTGTGTGAATGAGAGTATGGTGGGCTTGTCTGTCTGTCTCTGTGTCTATCTGTCTCTCTCTTCTTTCTATCTTTTGTCTTTTTTTTTCTTGTGGTAGTGGTATTGGGATTTGAACTAAAGGCCCCATTCTTACTAGGCTCCCAGTCTTGGCATAGACATGAGATCCCATCTCAGTCAATAGTTGGACCCCACCCTGGCAGGTGCCTTTCATCCTGGCTATGTAGGAATGTCCTAGGCATACACACGAGAGCCTATTTTAAAAATAATGAAGATAGAAAGGAATGTGAGTGTAAGTTGAGAAGTAGAGTGCCTTGCAAGCAAATGAAGGGAGCTGAGTTGAAAGGAGAGAGAGAGAAAGAGAGAGAGAGAGAGAGGAAGAAGGAAGGAACGAACGAATGAACAAACAAGAACAAGCAAGCAACGGGATTATTTTTCCTAATTAAAATAAATACTTTCTTCTGTTTATAAAAACAGTGAATGTTGGTTACAGACAAATTAGGAAAGATAGATAATAAAAATTTCAAAATACAAAGCAGCCATAATGTCAGTCTTCAGCATTAACTATTATTAACTGTGGTATACAACATTACATTGAACATTCACATTATTTTGAATAATCAGTGCAATACATACTAGACTTGGTACCATACTATGCTATAATGTACTTTTGCCACTTTGGGGTCTTTATTGTGGCCATTATTGGAAAGTGATCAATTTATAGCTACAACATTTTTAATGAGGAAGTAGTATTAAACATCGGATATATGCAAAAGCTTCTTGAATCAAGCTTTTTTTTTTTGAAACATGGGGTTGCTTACAGCTTTTCAGTGTCTTGCAAACTGCTTCAGTTAACTACCTTCTGAATAAATTTTTTGAGTATTCTGAGTGGGTTCTTGTTAATCAAACAGTATAACTTAGGCATTATTTTTAAAAAATCCCTGAGAGCCAAAATGGAGGTAGGGAGCTGGCATGAGCTCAGACGAGAGAGTACCCCTCCCTGATTCTAAATAGAATATGCACATCCAGCTTCCTAATAGGTGTGACTGGAATCATTAGTAAGAGAGGAAATGGTAAAAGGAATTCTTCAAAAATACCAGGGCATTTAACTAAATTGTACAGGGCTGCCAATGACCTGTTAGGTATCTGCCATCTCTAATTTCTAAGCATGCTATTCTAGGATACTCTGTTTTTGTAGCACATAAATGCATGTGGCATTTGCCTGGGTTATTTGGAGCAAGTACTATAATTTTTCAAGTTCAGCAGACTGTTTTGGGGGTTACAAACACCCTGGTTTACAGGGTGGCATGGATCTGAGGATGATGTCAAAATGATAGTGGCCAAGAGGAAATGCCAGGACAGCGTAGGTTCTAAGTTGTCCTTAGAGAACTGCAAAGATATGATTGGATAAAAATAATCTCTAACTCTGCTATTAGCCAGGGTATTTACCACAAATGTGGATAATCATTCAGGAACTCAGTAGGCATTCTGGTGTTTGGAGGGTGAATATCCTCCTCACCCAGGTCCCTGAGGTACAGACATGGTGCTGCCATCAGAGTACTCCCACAAGTCCCCGTGCTGTCCCCAGATCCTTCTCCATCCTGGTCAGCAAGGCAGCCATGACCAGAAGTTGCAAGAAGCACTTGAGATGATGGATGCCTACCTAGTTGTTATAGCTAGTCCAGTGGCTCCCTTATCTTCCACAAGGAAGAGGCATGAAGTTTGTTGGGAGAGGGGAATGAAAGGAAGATATTAATGCCTGGGTTCATGGAGGTCCAAAGCAGAAGTGCAGTTTGCTAGGAGTCTGTCTTAGTGGCCTGTTCCTAAAGAGGCCTATTCAATTTACAGTTACAATCCACAATTTTTTGCTAATGCATTTCATCACAATATCCCAACTAGAGGAGGAATGAACACAACATGGATCCTTGCAAAGTCCTCATTTCCATGTATGGTTCTTCCAAATAATATTAAATTAAAATGAATGTAATATCCATTGAATGCCTTTTTTCTTGAGATAGGACTCAAGTGCAGCTAATTTATTATGGGATGTGAGCCAGGTTATTCATTTCAATGAAGCATTGGGGAAAAAAATGTCACAAGGAAAGAATACAAATGATCAGGGTGGCTAGTCAGGACAGTTACTGCTCTAGGCTTGATTCTCTCTAAGAAGGTTCCAGAATGTCTTCTCTGCTTCAAGGAAAAGAAAAGGTTTTATTCAAGCCATATCCCATTGGTGAAAGAGTACAGCAAAGAATAGTCTCTTTAAAAAACAAACAAAAAGAATAGTCTCTTTTGAATGTCTGAGCACCAAGCTACATGAACTCTTGCTGGCAAGTCTGAAGCAGAGAGACACACAGAGAGAGATGATCGAAAAACTATGTTTTGATTAGCCTAGGCCCAGGAGACTGGGACAAGGAAAAGTCAGATGGCAGTCCTACAAACCAGATTGTATCAGTGGGATAAAATGAAGTTCCAATGAATAGTGAGAAGTGCCATAAAGATGTGAGATTCACTACCACCTCGACTCTGGTCATAAGAACACCCTGAATGGACTTGGATTCCTTGAGAAAAACCAACTGAGGGTGAGTTTGCCAACAACTGAGTATGAGCTTGCCAACAACTGGTGATAGACTCACCATCTATAACACTCAACACTCTAGACACCAAAGATTCCGTCCCTGCCATCACTGATCCAGTTCTGGGACATCTGGACTCCTGGCCATTTCCTGGGACCAGAGCTCAGTAAATGCTGGTACTTCCCAAGCAGTGTCGCATACTATTAGGATGGTTTCCAAGTCATTGCCACCTAGTCTCATCTTTTCTTAAATCTCTTTTATTTGTTTTAAATCTTTAAGTAGTTGTACAAACAGTTTTCGAGTCAACTAATCAGTTTATAAGTCAAATACATCTTGACTTCCCATTTCTTTATTCCTCTCCAACTGCCAAATCCCTACAAAATGTAAGTACTATTTTTAAAACAATAGCAGAAAATAACTCATGCCTACCAAACTATTATTCTTTTAAGGGATTACATCTAATTTTTTTCCTTTGGATTAATATTTAGGTAGATATATGTCTTTTTATTAAATATTGTATACTTGAATTTTTCCTCTGAATATTGTAAATTATGTTGCCTGTGATTATATTACATCTAATTATGTATTATATTATGTATATATAAACTTATATTTATGGACATATAAATTGCTTCCAATTCTCTCTTTTTCTCTTTCTCTCTCTCTCTCTCTCTCTCTCTCTTTCTCTCAGGCAGGGTCTTGCCCAGATTGGTGCAGAACTTTTGAATTCCTGAGCTCAGGAAATCCTTCAGTCTTTGCCTTCCAAGTAGTTGACTACAAGAGCATGCCACAATTTCTGATGCAGTTGCTTCTCATTTGTTCATAAATAATATTGACTGCTTATATGTTCCCAACTTTTATTCTAGGGCCTGGGAACAAAGAGCATGATACTCCAACCATCATGTAATTTACATATTTGGGGTAAAGGTAACCAAATAATGCAAAAAGAAATACTACACATCATTATTTTAGATAGCCTTAGGTGGAACAATGGATAATAAACCGGGGAACAAGGAGATGCTAAATAAAGTTGCAGTTCCAAGTAGTACTATTGAGATGGGCCTCTTTGAGCTCAAGCTTAGGATCAGGACACCAGGTAGAAGGGGATATAGGGAACCCTGTACATGCCAGGTAACAGAGGGCATTGAAAGTCATGAGAAGCTAGTTTGATAGATTGGACAGTGCTAACGAATTTGCAATCACAGGAGTGTAAAATATTTGCTTACCTGCAAAGTCAAGGCCCACTCTAGCTGCTGAGTGTAGTATGGCCAGTGGGAAAGGGAAGAATTGAGCGTGGGATGTGGAGTGGGCAGCTCAGGGGTTGACAGCATGTGATTGTAGGAACACAGGCAACACACAAGGGTTTGTTCTGGGGATAAAATCTTTCCGTCTAAATGGTTATAAAATGTAATTCATATTTATTAAAATATTGACATTTCAAAATAAAATGCTTCCAGATAGTCGATTGAATATAAGTAGCATAATTTATTAAGTAGCATGTGATGCCTGTATTCATTTGAAAAATATGCTCTTCTGTGACAATTTTTATTGTTTTTCGATTACATTCCCTCTACAGATTTTTATCCTAATGTAACATATTTCAGTGTTTGAAGATCTTGTCTTGATTCTCCTTGCATAATTCTCTATATCAGAAAAGTGTGAAAATTATAAACAATGTTCTATATCTTGTGGCTGTAAAGCATTAGCTACTAGCTGTTTCTGATTGAATTATCATCATAATTAGCACACAATTGATCAGAATAAGATAAGCATATTAGAAGTGCTATTGATTAACAATTACACATAAAAATAAGTTTTTTAAAAATTCATCTCTTCAAGAGACTTATGAGATATCCAGTTTTTTGTTTTTCCTCGTGGGTATGGATTTTATTTACTACTAGAATGAGACAGGGTTCAGTGTTAACTGTATTCCTATTTTTATTTTTATTGATGGAAGCACTGAGAAAATCTATTCACAAAAATATGTAAGTAGAAATGAAAGGAGTTTTATTATGGCAAGATCTGTCAGTACTTTGAACTCCTTTCTGAGTTATATGCCAAAATATGACAAGCTGATCTCTATCTTCTAGTGATGTAGTGGCTCATTTTGCTCTTCCTTCAATCTCATTGAACACAAAGAACTGGAAGCAATCTGATTCCCCAAAAGATGTTTCGCAGTCGTGGATATATCCACGATAGAACCCCAGGTTTCCTACCCCAGAGCAAGGCAGCTGACCAAGTCCACCTAGGACTGGGTGCTGGGTGAGCAGTCTGTGGGAAGGGTGAGTGCCATGCCCAGCTGTGCAGCAGCGGTGAAAACAAGGTGGGACACCAATTCTCTATCCAAGTGCTCAAGCCCAAGACACAAAGAAGGAATGTTTTCTCTCAGATGTGGAAGCTAGAACTAATTTACAAATGTACTAGCAATTTGGGGGCTGTGTGCGAGGGTACGCAAGCATATTCACTGAACTATGATATTTCCCGACAAGAATCCAAGTGGTTTAATTCTTTAGGAAGGCTAAGTCACAGTCCAACAAAATGAATATCAGGAAAATTGGTGCTCAAAAGGTGGGGGTGTGGAGCCAAACACAGAGGGTTATATCCTACATATCCTACAAAATTATGAAAACTGAGGGGAAAGGAAGGGTTGGGAGGGATGAAGGATTGATGAAAGGGGTAATATTGATCAAGATACATTGTATCTATAAATTGATTCATTAAATAGTAACTCCTTACTATAACCACTTAAAGATATCTTTTTTAAAAGAGCATCAACTCTGATACCTTCAAGATCTTTTAGGGATTTTCTCCACAAAAAAAGCCATGCTGAATTCCTCACTATAGCTATGTGGGGGGAGGGGACCCAGAGGAAGGAATTAGGGTATGGGGACTCCACCTTACAAAGGGATTAGTGTCTTCTCTGGGGAGTTCTTGCTCTGGGATGGAGAGCGGATTGTTACAAAGCACCCCCTAGAGTTGTACCCCTGTTTCCTCTCAGACTCCTGCTTCTTCTGCATGTGGTCACTTCCCCCTTCTCTTCCTTCACCACAACACATATATCACATTATTTACCAGATGCCCAGAGATGCTGCGACTTAGATATTTAGACATCAAGTTATCATAACTAACTAAACCTTTTTGATTTATAGATGACCCAGCCTTGGGTATTCTGTTTACAGCAATAGAGATGGTGAGAACAGCACATCGTGTTTGGGGAAAAAAAAAAGAAGAGGATGCTGAGGACTTAGAAATTTATTGTTTTAAATTGGTTACTACTCCATTATTAGGAAATCTTTCTGTAACTCCATAGATGCAAAAACCCTAAGTTCAAGTCCATTGGCCAATTGTTTTATCAGTGAAAGTGCTGACATTTACCATGAATTGGGGTGAATATTAAACATTGAGATTTAAGGCTTGGCCATGCAGTACATATGGGGTATAAATAAGATAGACGAACCCAAGATGCAGAAGACATTTTTAAAATGGGAGCAGCAGAACGGAATATGAGATGGATACACAAACAGTCAATATCTTTGTTTCACACAAATGTTTGTTTTGCATTCAGGCAAAACTTGCTGTGTGTCTGGACTCTCTGGTACAAGATCTTCCTGTCATCTGATATTGCCAACTCAACACAAAGGACTTTTAATGTCACTGTAGACACATGAGGAATGAAGGGAGGGAGGGAGAAAGGAAGGGAAAGAAGACAAGGAGGGAGAGAGAGGGAAGGGAAGGAAGAAAGATAGGAAGGAAGGAAAGAAGGAAGGAAGGAGGGAGGGAAGGAAATTTAATTGCTTCACAATTAAAATTATTTACAGGTGGATTGAAACATCAAATAGAAAAAGTAAATTAATATTTCCAAAACTAATCTCTGGATTATTTTTGATAAAACCCTACATTTTTTCTTTCTTTTTTCCTTGACAGAAAAAGAAAGAAAAGCTAGGAAATTATTTTTAAAATGAGCAAGGAATTCTTGAACGTAAAAACAATGGGAAAGGCAGAAAAGAAAAGATGAACACACCTGAGAATTGTGAAAGTGTTTTTGTCAGTAAACAATACAAACACAATTAAAAAGCAAGGAAGACCTGAAAGGGGTATTTAAATAAATGCCAAAGGGATAATAACCTTAATTTAAAGAACTCTTACAAAATGGTGATGCCAGTAATATTTCAATGGCAAAAGATAATACATGCTTAGAAATACAAAGAGCTCAGGGAGAAAATGACATACAAGTTAAGATAATATTTTTGCCCACCAAACTGTCAGATATTTGGAGGTGTTAAGAGTCAATGCTGACAAGCTGTCAATGAGAGTGAAGAGTGAATTTCTCGCTTAAAGAAGTATGCCTTGTGATGGGCGTGGTGGCGCAAGCCTGTAAACCTAGCTACTTGGGAGGAAGAGATTAGGGAGATTGCAGTTCAAGGTCAGCCCAAGCAAAACTGTAAGATTCTTTCTTGGCCAACAGCTGGGTGTGGTAGAACACACCTGACATTCTAGTGATTTAGAGATGCATAATTAGAAGAACCCCATCCCAGGCAAGCCTAAAACTAATGCAAGAACCTATCTTGAAAATAACTAACACAAATAGAGGCTAGTGTGATAGCTCAAGTGTGAGGTCCTGAGTTCAAACCCCAGTACTGCCAAAAGAAGCAAAAAAAAGTATAAAATGCTACAAACTTCTTGGCATGCAATTTGCAATATATAATCCATACTGAGCATTCAAATCAATGCTGCTAATGCTTTATAGTGGTAGATATCTATACAGATGCTTCTCATCTCAATGATGAGACTATATCCCATCAAACCCATCCATCATAAACTGAAAACATCTTAAGTCAAAGATGTGTCTGATACACCTGGCTGACCAATAAGCTGTGACTCGCTGTCACTACCCGATGTCACCTGGGGAAGGTTGTATCACTCAGGAAAAGATCAGGTACAGTTTGGTTTTATGTGTTTTGGGGAAGGTGTGGCATATTGTGGGGTGGGGTTGTTGTTTTAGTTTTTTGCATTACTAAGTACTGACACAGTGCCATATGCTTGCTAGACAAGCACTCTACCGCTAGAGCCAGGCCTCTAGCCCTTTGGGGTTTTTTTCAGATAGGGTTTTATGTTTTTGCCCAACCAGCTTCAGATAATGATCCTCTTACCTCTGCCTCCCACATATGTGTAAATGTGTATCACTTTGCTGTCATTTAAAGACATAAAAAGCCCATAAACCATAAGTCAAATCATTATCAGCCAGAAACTATCTGTACAAACATTCACTGCACAATGCAAGGATTATCTTGATTCCTGTATATAAATTATGTTTCGATTTGAAACAATGGTAAAGGTTAGTAACATCTTCATTCTGTTAGAAATCATACCAAACTACTACCCTTAGCTGATTGCCAGTGGCTCAGACCTGTAATCCTAGCTACTCAAGAGGCTGTGAATTAGAGGATCCTGGTTCAAAGCCAGCTGAAGCCTCCAAGTCCAAAATACCTAACAAAAAGTGGGTCAGAAGTGATAGAGCCTCAGCAGAGCAAGTGCAAGGCCCCGTGTTTAAACCCTGGTACTGGGGATGGGAGGGGGGGGTGGATCTATCAATAATTCCATGTATTATCCATGTACAATCTATGTGCTACCCTAGGATATAATAATTATAGTAAACATTTTCATGTAAAAACCTTCCCTACAATCTCACATACAAAAATAAGACTGTGTGAGGGCTGGGAAGGTGGCTCAGTGGTAGAGCGCTTGCCTTGCATGCTTGAGGCCCTGGGTTCGATTCCTCAGCACCACATAAGCAAAAAGAAAAAAGCCGGAAGTGGCGCTGTGGCTCAAGTGGTAGAGCGCTAGCCTTGAGCTGAAGAGCTGAGGGACAGTGCCCAGGCCCAGAGTTCAGGCCCCATGACCAGTCCCAAAAAAAAAAAAAAAAGAAGACTGTGTGAAAGAAAGCATACACATACTCTGAGTCATGTAATTGTAACCCCTCTGTCGATCACCTTTATAATAAAAATTAAGTCCTTTCTAAAATGAAGTAAAAAAAGAAAACAGAAAAAGTTCCAGTATCTCGTAAAATAGATGACTTTCAAAATACAATAATGTTCTTCAAATGATGTTCTACGTACCAATATCAAAGGTTTTCTTAGGGATACTTAAGTAAGCTGAAAGAATTATCGCAATATAATTTTCAATCAATCCAGAATTTTAAAAAGTCTTTATACGATTTAACTGGATTTATTTTTAATGATTATATATAACATGCATCCAACAAATGGATACAAATGTAGTTTTTGCTTTCATTTTCAGCACTGTCCAATGTTTAATAATTAGAGGGTCACTAATTTGAGTAGAAAATGTGTACAATTTGATATAGCCATCAAAAGAGCACATATTCAGGAAATAGCCCTAAAGCCCTGGGCAGAAATTGAGCTTTTGCCAAACTCACTAAACACCCAGATTGTTAGTTCTCTCCCCTAAATGCCAATCCGCCATGGAAGATTTGGTGTTGTTTCCAAAGTAGTCATTACCATGACTGTTCACCCATGCGTTCAGAAGGGGAACCTGAAACGGAACATACCCTCCGAAACACTACAGGGGGGGAGAGGTCAGAAAAGCGGGCTCGTTTTGCTTGTCTTATGGGAGGAAATTTGTCATTCTGAGCAGGTAGAAAACCCCCTCAGCATGGGCAGTTAACTTTAAGTCTCTTCTTGCCTCTTCCTATATCCACTGCTTCCACGACCTTCCAGTTGGCCTCCAGTCTGTAATCTAAGACTGAGAAGATGGCACACTCCAAACATTGTCCAACCAGCGGCCTGTCCTCACTTTCTTCTTGAAAACACGCCTTACTTTACTCTAGGCTTCAGCTCAATAAATCACTATTGCTCTCCATCCGGCGGCCATTGTGTTTCTCATTGATGAAGGCACTCTTTTGCAGACTTCCCCACAGTTGACAAGGTGGAGTGATGTAAGAAGTCCAGTTTTTCAGGTACAGCGATGTAAGAAGTCCAGTTTTTCAGGTACAGCTTTTCTTCCAAGAGAGGCAGGTAGAGACTTAGAAGGACAGGCCTTTCTGCTCTGCTTCCTTCACCCATCTGACAGCAATAAAGATGCCTAGCCATGACAGCTATCTTGGAACTGTAGGAGAAAGCTTAAGAGAATTCCAGAAATATATGCTCAATGTTCTATACTGTATGTATCAAATTAGCTCTCCAGGCAAGTCTATAAATTTCTTGAGATATTAAGCCTCAAGAAATTGTGATACTAAGCCTCTCATGATTAGTGTTGCTGTTTGCAGCTAAATACCTCTTAGAGGAAGACCAGAGCTGGCCTAGATTTGTTCATAATTTTGAATCTAACACCCCAAACTTTATTGTTATTGGTGGTCACTAGAATTGTTTTTTTTAATTTTCTAAGACTTCTTGCAAGCCAACATAGTGAGTAAAATATAAAGATCTAGGTTCTCCAAATAAATCTTTCAGACTCTGATGCTCAGGACCTCCATCACTCCTCTTTTTCTGGTCATTACCATATTCAGTGACCTCGCCTGGGGTCTGGAGTCTTAATTTTGTCCCTGGATCTGCTCTCTAGAGAAGTATCCTGTTGTGTGTGTGTGTGTGTGTTTTCATGTGTGCTGGTAGTGGGGCTTGAGCCCAGAACCTCACACTCTCACGTGGCATTTTCAGACAAGGCTAGTGCTCTGCCTCTTGCGCCACCCATCCACTTGAAGTATTTTTCTAGTAAATTGGAGATAAATTCCCTGATTTGTCAGTCCAAGCTGTGAATCCCAGATCTCAGCCTTCTTAAGTAGCTAAGATTACAGGTGTGAGCCACCAACAACTGGCAAGCAGTGTCCTATTCAGAAACACCTTTCCACATTACTTACAAATCACTGTTTTATTTCTTCAGTTTCTTGGCTTATAATGGTCACAGCAAGCACAGTTGACAAAGAAATTCAAGGAAAATGCAATTTCACCTAAAACATTTCTATTAGTGACTTATGAGCTTCTTAGTAACAACTTACCTCAATACCTAAGAGTCAGTCTAATAGCAGATTTTTCAGGACAAATGTTTTAAAATAAGGCAAGTCTCTGTCACCCATGCAGGAGAATGTTGCTTCTATCCATGTGTGAATCTTGAAATACATTGACAGAGCTGCAGTAAGATAGTTACTGTATGCCCTAAAACTGATAAATAATCTGAAGTCAAATCTTCAATGAAATGTTTAAAGCAATGACCTATGTAAACATTTTAGTAAAATATGAAATGTTATCAATTTCTCCACTTACAACCCAGAATGACTTGGACTCCATATTACACCATGACATTCTTAGTTCCATGTAGCTCAAACTCTGGCAAGGACCATTGGAAGCATGCTGTCTGAAGATCAGGGTTAGAGGTCTAGTCTTTTTCTTCCAGGAATTCTCTCTGATTGTGTTCAAGCCCCTTCTCTCTGTGGGTCTTGTGTTGCAAATGGATGAATCGGATCAGATGATACTCCTATATCTTTTTTATCATAACAGGCTCAAGACATCTGTCTTACAGATTCTCCTCCATACAAATGTAAGCAAACAGAAAGAAATTTAGCCCTCTTTCTGTTGAGACTTGCCCGGCCTTTTCAACTGTATAACTAAAAAATAATATTTGGATTTCTGTGTGTGTGTGTTCATGTGTGTGCATGTAAATATGCACACTTGTACTAAACCTTAAACTCAGGATCTGGATGCTATCCTTTAGGTGTTTTGCTCAAGTGTGGCACTCTACCACATGAACCATAGCTCCATTTATGTTTTTGTTTTCATTTTCATGCACTTCATTGTTATTATAAAGGTGACATACAGAGGAGTTACAGTTATATAAGTCTTACATAAGATAAAGAGTACATATCTTTCTAAACGATGTCACCCTCTTCCTCATTCTCTCCAAGTTTTTTCCTCCCGTCCCCACCCACAAGTTGTTTAGTTCATAGTGTCTAGTGAGTACCATAACTGCATTTGTTCACTCTTTGTCCTACACTTTCTGTACCTCCCCTTACCCTCCCAAAGACAGATACATGAACAAACTAGACAAGAGGAAAAGAAAACAAAAACAGCAGCAAAGAAAAAAACCTCTTGTTTCTATTTCCTGAAGTTCATTTCAATAAATATTAATTTTTATGATCAGATGCACATAGGTATGGCACCTTTGTGTTCCTTTCCTATGAATATCCTCCTTTGGTCTCACTGTGTGTGAATGCCTAGAGACCTGTAGAATTTATCACATCCCAGTATTTTTTTTAAACCATACAGTATGTTTATTGTAGATTTATAGGCCCTTTCTAGCTACCATAAATGAGTGAAACCATGCAACCTTTGTTTCTCTGGATCTGGCTTACTTTGCTTCATACAAGTTTTTCCAAGTCTTTCCATTTCTTTACGAATGGTACAATGCCATCCTTTCTGATGGATAAGTAAAATTCCATTGTTTTGTTTTTGTTTTGCTGGTTAATTGACACCTCATAGACTGTTCTACTTGGCTGTCTTTGAACCTCAATCCTCAGCTCTCAGCCTCCTAAGTAACTAGCATTACAGGCGTGAGCCACCAGCACCCAGTTTGGGATTGCAAACTTTTAGGAACCTGTGCTATGTACTAGCCATTAGACAATCCACTGTTTACATAATCCTTAAGATGAGCTTTATCCCTCCTATTTCACAAATAAAGAAACAGACAAAAATGTGAAAAGAGAGCATTTATATCCCCAAACCCAACTCTTTAACCATCTACCACCTTATATCCATGAGGAACTCAGCGTGGTTCAAGCAGTATTTGAAACAACACATGAGCATAGATGTAGAAAAGAACAAGATGCAAAATTCTCTATTTTTCTGTCTAAGAAAGCATTTTAGTACAACGTTGTCTTTTGTATTTTTGGAGGCTATATTTTGGCTCTTCCCTACTCTAAGAAAATGACATGTTAAAGGGACAGATGAGAGAAGAATAGTCTGTTAAATGTAATCACAGAGATCACAGGGGACTTACAGGTATGCATGATATGATTTGGTTTCTACGCATTGTTGCCATTCAACTCCATAAACAGCCTTTTGTTTCAGATATTGTAGCAGGTACTCTAAAGGTATTGTTAATCTGCTGAATAAAAACACACTTACCCTCTGCAAGCTGTGGTTTCGCTTTGAAATCTCTGTAATTAACACATTCGCATTTCAGGCACTGGGTATTATTGAGTTCAAAGAAACAAAGATGTATTTCATTTTTTTTCCTTCTAGTGATTCATCAATTGCACTCCTCCCGCCTACAGACATTTAAATTTCAGTTCTCCATGGAGCTGCGAAGCATCAACTGGCATGTTCACATTGAGTCACAGGACACGGAGTGTTAAACTGTAATCCCCCCAACAGTTCCCTGTCACCCCTCTTAACCTGCTTTCCGGTAAAGGCGTCATTAACGATGCTCTTTGCCCTTGAGCTCTAAAAGGAAAAGACTCCAGTAACCTTACACCAGCAATTCCACTTAAGTAACTACCTGATGCATAGTTATCTTTCCAGGCTATTCAGTGAAGGGAGGAAGGTCGTGAGGATATTTGCGCCTATTTCCTTGCCTGGCAATCTGGTTAACGCCTGTCAAAGAAACTGCTGGCTTTTTCTGAAGCCCAGGCTTTGCCCTGGGTTTACATTTCTAATAACTAATGACAGCAGGTTTGCATATGCTGGGTCATATGACAATGGAAACATCAGTGCATCTACTTTAAATGCATATATGTGCACACAGACGTACAGGCAATGAGGTCAAAGTATTTTCTACTGAAATATCTTAGTTCACATTCTAGATGCATACATGCTCATTTGAAATATCATTTTGGTAATCTCCAGATAAATCCTCAACAATATTTTTTCTTTGTTCAACTAAACACATAAAGTACCCAAGTATTTGCCTAAAATTGGGTAAAGACCTCTAAAGTATTTGTAAATGTCCTGAGATTACCATAGATGAAGCTAATCATGATGGATTTCCCAGATAAATAAAAATCCCTGCAGACAGAGAAAACTCTAACCATTCCATCCCCAGTTTTAGGACTTATCTTGTAATTCTTCATTTCTTCATTCTGAAAGGACAGGGCTGCTCAAAGGGAGCTAGAGAAAGAATCCTTCAGGTTTTACAAAGGGAGGACTTTCAGTAGGCATATACTCAACAGGATAAATTGTCTTTGAGAACCAAGTTGTCCAACTTTTCCAAATCAATCATTTTCAAACGTGACATTTTTTTAAAGGCATGCACACAAAAAAGAAGAAATTGCTGCAGTTGAGAGATCCTCATGTCTCATCTCCTTGCATATAAATGAGCTCTATGTATAATCTCAAGCTCATACATTACCCTGGCCGGAGCTCTCTGCCAGGCAGTACCTGTGGCCACTGTTTGACAGGATATCTCACACACGTCTCTGCAGCCTCTGTCACCACACAGTGCCTTTTTGTCCTGGGGTAGAGACAGTAAAATGCAGCTTTATTTGGTTTTAGAAGTCCAGTCCTAGTCTAACCTAACCACTTTCTAAACAGACTGCCTGGGATTTTCTGTTTCTGCCAAGACTCCATTTCTAGCTTGGTACATCCTTTGGGGGAGCAGGGAATTAAATGGCAAACTAGAATGATCGCCCACATTCAGGTATGATATAAGAGGACCCTGTCCAAGGTTTCAAGTCCCCTCACAAAATGGAAGGGCAAGTGCAGGTCAAATCAAGGTCTAGGATAATTGCTGCTGTCTTGACATAGAATCGTCATCTTTCTACAATTCATTTTAGGGAGGATCTCTTTAGGTCTACCTTAGAGCTGTGCAGTTAATGTTGCATTAAGGCTCAAGGAAGAGGAGGTTGTCACCCACTGGACATCTTCCACCATACTAGGAAAACACCAAGTCTGAGTACAAGCTGCATTCAGCAAGCTATCTTCACTGCCTACTGCACCAACCCTATCTCCTTTCTTGAGTTGGAAGAGTTGCCGTCATTCCACTTGAAACCATCTAATCCATGCTGGCTTAGACAGTGAATATGTCCCAGTGTTAAAGCCACTACTAATCTGTTTGCTTTTCTCATCAAAATTTTGTGCTAACTGTCCCTCTCTCCATTTCTTTATTCATACTATTTCTGATCCTTGCTTTTAAATGGCTTCATGCTCATAGCTAGTGATAATTACGTGCTTATTGCATGGGGATTATATGCTAGCTGCTATTCTGGTCCCTTTGCAAATAATATATTGCCTTATCTTGATAATGTCCAAGTTTTTGTTTTAATCCCTGTTACCTAAACAGGAAACTGAGGCCTTTGGGATACAGTGTGGATACTGAGGTGTTACACTGATGACCTGTCCCAATTCTCAGGACCCAGGCTCTTATTTTTCTTGATGCTGATGGTGTTGACAAATGACGGGTTTCCATCCACTTTCACTCCTCCCTCCCTAGGAATTGGAAAGGAAGGGCTTTCTATTCACCTAGATAAGGCACAGAGACTAAGTACTATAGATTGCTGATATGGGAATACAAAAGCCCTTCCTTGACTAATTCAGGACATTTGTTAAGGGCCATCCATGTTCCAGAGGTCCCCTTCCCCCACCCCTGGTTCAGCCAGTGTCTCTGGAATAATTTCTCTTTCTGCTGGTCTTGCTTTATATACTCCTGATAGGCATTGCTCCCCAGAACTGTGATAAATCTCTCCACACAAATCCCAGAGTCTCAGAGTCTAAAAAATGAAATAAAAAAAACACAAATGCGGAGCTGTTGAGATGGGAAAACACCTCTGCCTGCTTCTCATCCAAAGCTGACCTATCTTCTCCTTCTTAGACAGCTGTGTCTTGTTGATGCCACATAGTGATAAAAAACAGGAGGTCAGTGTTTTAGAAATCAGCAGATTTCACTAAAGTTGACGATTTGCAAGTTCCTTCGAAAAATCAGAGCAGCTGTAGTACTGGATGCGCACTGTTAGCAGAGCACTAGGCTACTTTGGGTGCTAGTGGTACCTTCAGCTAGTGTACAATTTTCTTCTCCTTGTACCAACCCTAAGCAATTACTGGCCCAGAGTCTGAGGACAGTGGCCATTTGTCATATTGCTAGTCTGTTTGTCTTCCTTCAACAAAGAAATGTATTTCTATATCCATGCTTCTACCAAGGAAAGAAAGGAAGAAATGAGGAAAGGAAGGAAGAAAAGAAGGAAGGAAGAAAAGAAGGAAGGAGAGAGAGAGAGAAATACATAAATTGTAGCAGATACTTCCTGAATAACATGGAGGGAAGGCCTTGGGAATGGTAGAATAAGAGGTGAGACTGAATGCCACCTGTCTAATGTGGGCTTGAATGTGTTACAGAATGCATCATGTATCAGCCACTTCCCTTTTTTACATTTCCTTCCAACCCTTATGAAAACTACATTGTGACTAGCTGATCTGTAAGCAAGATACAAGGCTTGATATTACTAGTTAGATGTTGCTTGTGGTATACCAGAAGTATCACCAGATTCAGAGGGGAGAAGGGGACAGAGGAAAGGAAAGGAGTGAGAGACAAGGAGAAAGAGAGGAACAGGCACAGGGAAATGGAGAAGGAAAGATCCTACTACTGGCAGAATTTAGTCCTAAGAACAAATCCCCAAATCTACCAAATTTCAGGTACTTCTGTAAAATGAGTGCTACACTAGCTAATATCAAAGTTTCCATCTACTTATAAAGTGTTATGATCTGTGATTTTTCTGCCTAGCACAAATTAAATTTGCCAGGGTAGTAAGACATAGAAGCTCATAGACGATGCTACCTACTTCTTTCTATCTCTGCCAGTGGGAACTGCAAGGTAAGCATTGTATACGCATTGATTAAATGACTGCTCTCCAGGGCTCCAAATCAGAATGCTGTTTACAACCAGGAACACTTAATGCAGACCGCAGGCCTCCATCTAAAAACAAAGCAGAAGCCAAAGACACATATTAGAAATGGTGGAACTGCCTAGAGTCTGGGATGAAAGTAACCATAGGTCACAAATGGAAACTGTCGTAACAATTCTGGGGGAGAGAAAAAAAAAGAGTAAGAATGAGTTTCCTCCAGCACTACAATTTCTCATGAAACTGTGTAGTCTAGAGGGAATTGAAACTCACTACCCTGGAAAATGCATTTATCAAGATGCTAGAAAGTCAGAACTTTCCGCCTGCTGACCCCCTCCCACTCTAGGCAGAGCCATTTTTCAGAATGTGGGGAAGAATGCCTGATACTGGAAAGATCCTCCAGAGTTTGGATGAACCCTCATCCCCTCTTTTCATTCCTTGTAGTTGTCCTGTGGTGACTGTTTTTAAATTATTTTTTCCTGCATTATTTCTTCAACTCAGTTGACTTCTAGATTCAGACCTGCCACACTTCAGCCTTTATGACAATTTTCTCCCAAACTTCAATCACCTGACAGCTTGAAACAGCTCAGCTGAAGTTTTTGTGGGGTGTTTTTTTTGTGTGTTTGTTTGTTTGTTTTGGTGGGTCATGGGGCCTGAACTCTGGGCCTGGGTGCTGTCCCTCAGCATTTCAGCTCAAGGCTAGCACTCTACCACTTGAGCCACAGCACCACTTCCAGCTTTTTCTTCTTATATGGTGCTGAGGAATCAAACCCAGGGCCTTATGCATGCAAGGCAAGCGCTCTACTACTGAGCCTCTTTCCCAGCTCCTTAGTTGAAGTTTTGAAGTAGAATGGAGAGATAACATACCAATGCCACACTGAAATCTGCCATCTTACCACAGCAATTCCCTTCTTGTTTCAGTACTGTTTCTGTAGTCTGTACTTCTGATCATGTCCTGTCTGGTACACATCTGAAGAGATAGATTGCATCTCCTACTTTCCACAACTTCTCTTTGGAGTGACACTTTCACCTGATCTAACTAGAATTCCTGGGTCCTTAAATCCTACAGAAATTAAGTTTCTCCATCCTGCTGTGCATAAACTTTTTGTAAGTCTTTCAAAGCAATCAAGGTATTACCATCCCTATTTCCTCTGCTTAACACTAGCATTCCCTTCTTACACTGGAATATTAATTCTGAATGAATGTTAAGTTTTGAGTTTAACTACTTCATTCTATAGAGAAACTGAAACCCAACAAAAGTTAAAAGTTACTCTAGAATTCCTAAATATTAGCGTGTTAATACATTAATCAGTCATCAACTGAAGAAGTAGTTTTTATGGAAAATTCATGGAGAAGTATTTGTTTTGTTCATGTCCTAAACCATATGTACTCTGTGAGATGAATAATACAAAGAATTTGCCAGATAATTTTAACCACATACTCTAATATTTGAGCTTTGTATTAGTCCATTTGTGTGTTGTATTAGGCCATTTGTATTACTAGAATGAAATAGCTGGGCAGGTGACTTCACACAGAAAAGATGTCTTGGACTGTGAATGGTAAAGTGTATACCAAGCAAGCTGAAGGCCCTGCGTTTAACCCCAAGTACTGCCTGAGAGTGGGGAAGAAGAGATTGAGAGAGGCTTACTTTTTATTGTGGAGGTTCAAGAACATTCTGTGTGCCAATGGCTCATACCTGGAATCTTAGCTACTCACATGTCCCCATCAAACTTCCTCTCTGGTAAAGACCTCACAGCTGATGGCATCATGGTAAAGGTACGAAATCACATCTGAGACAGGAAACCAAAGTGACTAAAAAGTAACTAGGTGATTGTGTTGTGTGTGTGTGTGTGTGTGTGTGTGTGTGTGTGTGTGTTAGTGTTGATAACGAGATCTTTAACTCAAGGCTTCACACTCTCCTTTGGCTTTTTTGTTGGGTATTCTACCACTTGAGCCACATTTCCACTTCTGGTTTGTGGCTGGTTAATTGGAGAGTCTCACTGACTTTTCCCACTTGGGCTGGATTCGAACTGCATTCCATTGATCTCGGGCTCCTGAGTAGCAAGGAGTACAGATGTGAGCTGCCAGCACCTAGCTGACATTTAAAACGCCATGTGAGAGAGGCTGCTGAGCAGTGGCTGGAGGCTGAGGAAGGAATGCTGGGAACACAGGCTGGGGATAGAATCGGTCGGACTTGAGGAGCAACTGGACATAGTTCTGGCTTAAAAAAAAAACTGGAGTAATTGAAGTGTCTATATTCAAGGTCATTTACTTAGTAATTATCATTCAAATCATACAAGCTTGAGTGCAAGTTTTATATTTAGACTGTTAGTCCAAGTAATAATCCCATGCTTTCTTTTCCAAATGGCACAATAGACCTTGGCCAAATTTAAACACCAATTAGTAGATGTGTACTTCTGTTAATTCTTTAGTCCTCAACTTAATCACACATAAAATTTTCCACGAGTTTCGAAATCCAAGAGTCATTAGGGTCTGGAGCCATTCAGAGAGTTAATTTTACTGCTCTTTCCTCTTGTTCAAAGACTAATTTTAAACATAGCCTTTTCATATGTTGCAAGCTGGTAATAATGCCATGAAAATACATAAAAGAATAAAAGAATCAACAAAGGAACAACATGCTAGTTACCAATTTGGGTAAATATCGGTCCATGTTATTGACTGAGCAGTACAGAAAGGTTACAAATTCAAAGGCCCATGCCATTCAGACTAGTCACAGCTAAAGCAGGACAGCCGGGAATGTGAATGATGTGAATACATGCAGAGAACATGGCAGGAAAATGGAGATCCCAGGCTCTCTCGAAATGGGAAGTTCTTACGCTTCTCTGGCCTTTTGTTACTGCTCAATAATGCTTGTCCAAGGTTATCAGATAGTGTAGATTTTTTTTTCTTTTTTTTTTTTGGGTCCGGTTGTGGGCCCTGAACTCTGGGTCTGGGCACTGTCCCTCAGCTCTTCAGCTCAAGGCTAGAGCTCTACCACTTGAGCCACAGCGCCACTTCCAGCTTTTTCTTTTTGCTTATGTGGTGCTGAGGAATCGAACCCAGGGCCTCGAGCATGCAAGGCACGCGCTCTACCACTGAGCCACCTTCCCAGCCCTAGATTTTTGTTTTAAGGATAGGTGTAAAAACAGGCAATTTAAGAAAAATGTGATACTAAGCAAGCCATATTCTTGAAACACATATACACCGTGATCCACCAACTTGCAGATCATTTGCTTGTCAAAGAATGGTCCGGGCGAGCAACATCAGCCACCCCTGGAAACTCACTAGAAATTCTAGTTCTCTTTGTTCCGTTTGTCAACATAACACAATACCTCGGTCTGGGTATCTAACAAAGAAACAAGGTTTATTTACTTTGGTGAACGCTCCAGAGATTGCCCATGAACACATTGTACTATAGCAGATGACATCTCTGTGGCCGCAGCGTGTACATGACAGGAGAGACTGCAGGGAAATAGAGAAATCAGAATACAACAGGGACCACCTGGCCCTTTTCTAACAATACTTTCAAGAGAATTCATTTTAGTTCCTTCTTCAGTCAGTTCCACCCCTGATCCAGCTACTTTACAACATGTTCCACCTCTTAAAAGTTCCATACCACCTCCCACAGCATTACACCGAGGATACAGATCTTAAGGGGTAGCGGAGGAGTACAGTCAACTCATACTCAAACCATTCATGGGTTAAATCTGTCTTTACCTATAGGGGTTGGTGTCCATGTCAAGGCTTGAGAAGTTATTAGCTTCCACAGCCTCATGCACAGAGCCTTCTAACTGTTCCATCATCTAGATAGAAGACAGGCACAAGGATATTTGTTGCTCAATCAGAGCACCTCTTGCTTCTTTGAGAAGAGGGAGGCAGTCTCCCCCTCCAGCAGAGCCCTTTGTGAATGGACTGTACCAGAGAACCATGAAATGTCTTTGAAAGTCCTCAGGGGCTGGGTGATGTGTTAGGTATGTCTAATGCAAGAACAAAAACAAAAAACAAAAAAACAAAAAAAAAACCATAAGGACCTCGCATGATGGTGTGCACTTATAATCACAACTATTCAGGAGGTAGAGGTAGAAATATCACTATCAGAGGTCAGCCTAGACAAAGATAGCACAAGCTCCTATCTGAAAAGCAAAGGATTAGGCATGATTCCAGTGTTGTGCATCAATTTAGTAAGTGCAAGATCCTGAGTTCAATCCTCAGCACTGCAAGGAAAAAAATAACATAAATAAAAAAGAATTAGAAGCCAATAAGATATTTGCCTGCAGTATAAAATCTAGGCATGTCCAGAAACAGTAATTAAGATAAATAACACTCAAATGCCATAATTTCCAAAATCAAAATTAATGCCAAAAAAATGCCTCCACAATGAACAAAATATCAAGTTTTTCCACTGGCTTTTTCCTACTTCCAATTCTGCTTCTGTGTGTGTGAATTTCAGTATTTCCCTAAGGCATTATCTCTATTGTTTATACTTGTCCTTCAAAAGCCACTAGGGAAGGTGTATAGTTTCAAACCTATAAAAAATATTTTTAAAAAATGCTTCACAAGGTAGAAAAATGCTTCATTCCACATCCAGGTGGGTTCATGGGGCTCAAAAGAAGCCAAAGGGCAACAGAACATATTTAGTAGTCCAGGTTAGTAAGAGGACAGCTGGTACCCAGGTCCAGGCCTATAATCTGCTTCAGGTCTCTGAATGCCAGACCCTGAGCTGTGATGAGTATAACAGCGGTGATGAGTGTAACATCCCTTTAATCTTCTGATTTAAGATGCCAGAACTTTAGCAAAGGAGTTAGATTTGGCTCGCTGGCTGAAACGAAATTAGCTTTGTGTATCTATTTCCCACAACTAGTTTCAGGGCTGAAACTGGAAATACCCACAGAGAACAGGAAAGAAGAAACTCAGTTGGGAATGAATGAAACATCGTTAGACTGGTTTCACTTCCTGTCTGGGGAGTCGCAGCTGCAGATACCAAGAAAATAGTAGCTTTTTTGCCGACTCCATGCAAGTAGCACCTGGAAGGAATTGTTGACAAAATGTGCCCTGAATCTCAGTCCCAAGGAAGGAACTCTTGCATATTCTTAGGGCATTGGAGTGGGCTTCATTCACTCTTACAGAATGTCTTCCAAGGTCTTCAGTTGTTAGCTGGCTTCAGGGGTGAGCAAGTGAGGTTATGGGACAAACCACATGAGCTTTGGAGCCAAACAGATCTGGTATCAGAGCCTCTGACAAGTAGCCTTTTCTGGCTAAGTGGTCTTCCCTGTGTTTGTACCATCTTTGAGCCCGGGTCTCCTCATCTTTGTAGGACTGGGATGAAGTCATGCCTAAAGTATGTCACATACTAAAGTATGTGACACCCACCCTTCCCAAACAGTTTACAAGATTACAAAAGATCTGGGATATTTGATCCCTGACACTCTACAGAAACTTGTATTGCATACTTCATTCCAGTACTTTTTCTAAAAATCATGATACTATGTCCTCCCAACATTTCAATGGGACAGGAAAGCAAGAGTTATTATCACTGCCTTTGTTTCCTTTTGGTGTGTACTGGTCCTGGGGCTTGATGGCCAATGCACTGTCCCTGAGCTGCATTTTGCTCAAGGCTAGTGCTCTACCACTTTTGGCTTTTTTTTTTTTTTTTTTTTTTGGCATTGGAGCTCAGAGTCTCACTGACTTTACTGCTCCTGGTGGCTTTGAACTGCAATCCTTAGATCTCAGTCTCCTGAATAGCTAGGATTACAGACATGAGACTCTGGTACCTGGCTTATTATGTTTGCTTTTAAATGTGAGAATCAGAGCAACTGGAAAATAACAAGCCTTCAGGCTGAGTGCAATAGTATTTCCACTATTTGTCCTCTCTGTTTTGCAAATAACAGGGTCTCCATAAATATTTGTTGAATATATAATTTCAGCAACACAAAGGAAAAGTTCAAAATACAGATGTTCACATCCAACACCAGAACAATGCAGGGTGTTCCATTTTTTGTTTTTCTGATGACAGGTTTTTAAGACTCTTGAGAGGAAAAGATTTGCCTTTATAGAATCATTGGATGCCTCATAGCACCAAAAATAAATAAATAAAGTAAGTAAGAAAAAGAAAAGCAAACCGGCTAACGGAGTAGGAACCAGGATTTATCTGCTGTCTGATTGATAGACAAATGATAATCAGTGCATGGCTGTTAGATGCTCCTATGCATTAGATGTCTGCCCATTTTGTTTGTTTGCTTGTTTTACTAAAATGGAATGGAAAATGAGCTCACTTTGTTCTACAGTATTAACACTCAACCTAGAGCACATGGCACACTGTGGTCGCCAGACAGGGGTCTGTCACTGGGACTGGAACTATGCCCTGAATTAGTGAAGGTTGCCTCCCTTTTTCCTAGGAAGTGGAGATTTTAGAGGTTCATCTTTCACAAACATCTTAGAAGTACTGAAGCTGTATGGGTCAGTGCTGAATTTTAGGAGCTACATATCAACTTGAATCAGACTGATTACAACTCCTCTGGACCTAATTGGCAAAACCTAACTGCATTCATGTTTTATTAAAAGCAACTTTCATTACACGGGCAGGGCTGTCAGAAAAATAAATTACATCTGCAAGTACTTTGGTATAAAATTTTGCAGATAACTTCCAGTTGTCAGTAATTTTATATGAGAAACTGTTTTTCCAATACATGCTAAAACTTTGTTCATCAGTCTTAAACAAGCTTTACCTACCACTCTTGGAATATTTATGGGATTTGTAATATAATCATTTTTTTTTCTTCTTTGGAAATTTAGTAAACTGTTTTCTGTCAACTTGAATTTTGGCAGCTTCCCTGAGATCTTTGGAAACGACAGATTGTTTTATAATTTATATTTCCATGCTTGCCATTTCTCCTCTCAAAAGAAATTGCCATCCTGTGTGTGTGTGTGTGTGTGTGTGTGTGTGTGTGTGTGTATACATGCATGCGCATGCCAATCCTGGGGGTTTGAACTCAGGGCCTGGGTGTTGTTCCTGAGTTTCCCATACACTCTACCAATTGAGCTTCAGTGCCACTTCCAGTAGTTTATTGGAGGTAAGGGGGCTCATACATTTTCTTGGCCAAACTGGCTTTCCTGGGTAGCCATTCATTAAAAAAAATAGTGGTAGAATTTGGCTGCAAAACAAGGTTTTACTTGAAAACAACAAACGATTCCTAAGACCTTAGGGGTGAGAGGAGTATGTAAGAGGACCTGTTCACTGTCCTACAATTCTGGGCATCCAGTACCAGGCGTTTCCATCAGCCTCCATATAGGATTCCCTTCCAGATTGTTCTAAGCTGTAACAACACAGTTTGTGTAGATTCGTCACACCCTCATGTTCCAAGATAGATCTTTGAACAACTCCAGAGCACTTGAGCCACCAACGAACACTGATGAACACATTTAAGCCAGACACTGGGGAGTCATCGCTATAATCCTTGCTATTCAGGAGGTTAAGATCTGAGAATAATGGCTCAAAGTCAGACTTTGAAAGACAAATCCAGGAGACTTTCTTACCCCCAATTAACCAGCAAAAAGCCGGAAATACTGATCAAGTGGGTAGAGTATCAACTTTTAGTGAAAAAGCTGAAAGATTGTGCACAGGCCCTGAATGTGTCTGAGTCTCACACACACACACACACACACACACATACACACACATACACACACACACACACACAGAGATATCTATTCTGAGATGATTTTAGACTTATAGGCACTTCATAAGAATAGCACAGAGAGTTTCCATATACTCACCAAGGTAACACATACACAACCAAAGTTCATTTGTCAAATGTGACAAGTTAACAATGGTATAATGTTACTGCCTATTCTACAGAGAGCATGGAGATTTTCCGGTGTTCTCTTCTTCCACCTCCCGCCTCCATTCATGTCTTTCTTCTGGCTTAAGGTTCAATTCAGGATCCTAACTTGCCCTTTATTTCCATCCCTTCTCAATTTATGACAGTAACCTGTTCTTTAATTTTTTTTTCTTCATTTCATTTTTTTTGTTGTCAAGGTGATGTACAGAAGGGTTACAGTTACATAAGTAAGGTAATAAGTACATTTCTTGTCAAACTTGTTACCCCTTCCCTCATTTTTCTCCTACTTTGCCTCCCCCCAACTCCCCCACAAGTTGTACAGATCATTTCCAATGTATTGTCCTTTGTCTCACTATTCTGTTGTTCTTCTTCTCTTCCCTATTTCAAATAAACGTTAATACAATACCAGGCTTTTATGATGTGGAAAAGTTTCAGAAGTACTGGCTGATTCTTTGGTTTGATAGTTCTCAGTTTGAGACTGCATCATCATGATAGATTCAAGTTATACAAAGTTAGGAGTAATGAGTGCTACGGGGATCATATCTTCTGTATCAGTGGGCACAAGATGACTGTCTTACCATAACAGCAATGCTGCTGCTGCTGATGGTGGTCATTGGAAACACAGCAAGTGTCTGCTGGTCCTTCTGTAAACTTATGATTTCTTCTTACTTGGCAAGATTATGCAAATATGCTCTTGGTTACTCAGACTTTTGTTACCAGTGGAAACCAGCGTCACGATGGTGCACAATAATTTTCTACTTTTTCTTCTTTGTATTCATTTGTATGCAATTCTTTCATAAGGAATGGTTTGTACTTCCTACCCCATCCTTTTACTGATTCAAATATTTACTTATCAGCCCAGATGCGAGGATATTTATGTTATAAAATCCTTTCATCATTTATTGCTTATCAAAATTGTTTGCTTCTTTTTCTCCCCTTATTGTATAGGTCTTTGGGAACATTTTTCAGACTGGGTCCTGTGTCCTTTAAACATAGGCTTATTCTTTTCAAAAACAATTAAAATTCTTTAAATTGAAAAATAATAATACATACACATAATATGGACATATATTTGGGAGATGTAGTATGATGCTTTTAAGTACATATACGTTGTGGAATAATTAAATTGAGCTAATTAACATATATACCACGATCTACTTGTAATTTTGTGTGTGTGTGTGTGTGTGTATGCTAAGAGCATTTAAATCTACTTTTTCAGCAAGCATGTGTGTGTGTGTGTGTGTGTGTGTGTGTATTGTGCTTGGATTTAGAGCCTGGTGCTATCCCTTAGCTCTTTTACTCATAGCTAACACTTGAGCCACAGCTCCACTTTTGGCTTTTTGGTGGTTAATTGGAGATAACAGTCTCACAGATTTTTCTGCCCCTTCTGGCTTCAAACTGCAATCTTCAGATAGCAGCTGCTTGTGTAGCGAGGATTATAGGCATGAGCCACTGGCACCAGGCACTTGCAGCAATTTTGAAGCATACAGTGTAATCTTACTATCATCTAACTCTACAGTCTGGCTCCACAATAAGCTTCAGGTTCACCTGAAGTATTCTTCTTGTCTCAACTAATCTTCTTCTTATCTCAGCCATGTGCTCCAATCAACCACTTTTCCAAAGGACTGCAGTTCCTTTTATTGGGGTGTGAGGTTTAGGTTGCAGACGTGTCCTTGATACTGTAGTTATGTATGTATACTAACCCAGGTGTACATCAATATCTATATTTATTTTCTTACCTATCTATTGCATGTACACTTTTTAAACTGATGTAGAACTAGGGAGTGACTGTGCATATATGCTAAATCCTGTATGCACAAACACATGTATCTTCTTTTATCTGTCTATTGCATGTATTTTTTAAACCATCTATTGATAATAATTATCTCTGACTTTAAGCCAACATCACAGGGTCTAATCTAGCTGTCTTCACTTCCTCATTTGTAATTTCTTCCTCTGAACACAAGAAGCCTGTTTTTCATTATCTACCATATCTTTACTTCTTCATCCAACGCTAGTCGACCTATAAAGTAGTTTCAGGATTGCTAGCCCTTCCCCCACCCCAAATAAAGCAAAGTTACCAGCTGAGCCCAGTATTTGTGTGCAGTTCTCCTAGTCTGCAGGATCCAGGGAGGATCCTTGCAGTTACTCAGATCAGCTCCTCTCCTCCCAGTTCCCTTTAGTGTGGTTAGTATTCACTCCTGACAAAGCTTGATTCATTTTTTCTCAGGCTTCATTCCTTCTTAGGTTTTCCCCACATTGTGATTCACTTTTAAAGTCTTGATATAAAGTGAGACTCGCTCTTTGGGGTATACATTCTGTGGGTTTTAACAAATGCACATAATTTTACATCTACTGGTCCAGAACAGTTCCATCACCCTCAAAATTCCCTCATGCTGTGCCTTTGAATTAAGCCCATCTCCACTCCACCATGTCTGGCAAACACTGACCTCTTTTCAGCTTCTATCATTTCTCCTCAAATAGATCATGCAATCCATAGCCTTTGAAGTCTAGCTTCTTTCCCTGAGCAAAATACACTGAAAATGCATCTACATGATTGTTCCTTCTCAACTTAAAAAGATACTGTGTTCATCCAATTTTCCCTTTTCCCACTTGAGCCATTCTCCATTGAATGTGTTTATCACATTATGTTTTCTCCATTTGCTAGTTGAAGGATATTGTATTGTTTCTGACTGGTTTTCTCCCAACAACCATGAATTTATTGCCATAAAAAAATCCTTACTGAACTCAACTTTTCACAAATTTTCTCCTATATTTTCCCTAGCACATGTGTAGTTTTTGTTTTACACTTAGTTCCACGATGATATATTTTTAGTTAACTTTTGGATACGATTGAGACAGAAGTCAAGGTTGATCATTATCATCATCATTATCATAGCTATTATTTCTGTTTGGACATCTTATTTTTCCAATGCCATGGATTGGAAAGACAATTGTTTTCCATTGAGTTGCCTTTGCATCAAACATCAGCCAGCTTGAGCTGAGCACTATGATATATTCTTATAGTCTCACTATTCAGGAAGTTGAGACAGAATAATTACTTGATACTCAGGAGGCTGAGGCTTGATATTCAATATTACTTGAGCCTGGACATCATAGCATGACTCCATTTTTTAAAAAAAGAAAGGTAATAAGAAGAGAAATAAAAAATAAACTCAGTCCATTCTATCCAGTACATTCATTTCCAGACTCTATTCTATTTCAATTAAGCTATACATATATATGTATATATATGTTCTTCCACATTCTTGATTACTGTACTTTTACAATGCCTTGAAATTAGATAATGTAAATCCTCCTTTCTTCACTTTTTACAAAATTTTGGGCTCACCTAGTTCCTATACCCAATTCAGTTTCATCCAATAACAAGTCCACAGCTGTGATGATTCTACAGTGTCCCCAATGCTCAGGCTCTACCTGTCCTTCTTCTGAATTTTGACCTTTCTTCCTTAGCTTTAGGAATTTCTTATCTAAACATCTCTTGTTTTCCTTTTCTTTGCTCAGTCATGGGTGTTGAACTCTGGGCCTGGGTGCTGTCCCTGAGCTCTTCAACTCAAGGTTAGTACTTCACCACTTGAGCCACAGCGCCACTTCCGATTTTCTGGTGGTTTATTGGAGATAAGAGCCTCACAGACTTTCCTGCCTGGACTGGCTTTGAACTGCAATCCTCAGATTTCAGCCTCCTGAGTAGCTAGGATTACAGGCATGAGCCACTGGTGCTGGGCTCTTGTTTCCCTCCTGCAGAAACACACGGTTTTCCTTTTTATTTTTACATTGGGCAAAATGTACAAAATTAACACCCCTCATCAATCTGTGGCGGAAAGAATGGGGGCACGTGACTAACTCACTTCATGGGAGCAGTTTTACAGGCAAGGAGGAATTGGGCAGCATCAAGTAGCTTACATCAGCACTTTTCAGTAAGATGTAAGTTTGTCTTCCTGGAGTTATTTTTGATTGTCATAGTACAGTCTGATGGCATTAGCGTGTAGTGAATAAAAGCCCTGGATTCTTGCACATATCCCACAATGCACAGGGAAGTCCCACAGCAAAGGATTATCTGGGGTGATTCTGGATTAGTGCCAAAGTTGGGAAAACAGTAACTCAAGTTGATTGTATCCATCACAAATCTTCCCTGGGTTTGAGCTCTTGACTTCCAAAAAGGAGCTAAAGGATCTAAAAGCATAGGAGGAGAATGCAGTCAGTGGGTGCACATTGCACCAGATTTGATTCAATAGAAAAGGTGCATGATGGGCATATAAATTGCAAAACGTACATTCTTGTCATCTGCCAGTATGGTGGAGTTGGGGATTTTCAACAAACCTGCTAGCATAACGAAGGAGATTCAGCACCTCTAACCCGTCATCTGTCAGTATGGTGGAGTTGGGGATTTTCAACAAACCTGCTAGCATAACGAAGGAGATTCAGCACCTCTAACCCAGTGAGGACAGGTTAGCTCTCCATGATGAAACCAAGGGTGAGAAATGCAAGCCAGGAAAACCAACACAAAGTCTTTTGGGAGGACAGAGGATCCAAGAAAAGCACACAAGACTTTAATCCTAGAGGCGATGGATTAAAAAACAAAACAACAACAACAAAAACAAAAACACCAAACCTGTTCTTCCTCAACAGCATCTTCTGTGCCTAACAGAAGGACACAAGGAAAGTAAACTACAGTCAAGTTGTTTGGGTTGAGGATGTACAGTTGGAATTATATCCCCTTAGCATGCTGGAGACCATAGGGCTAAACCACTTCCCTTTGGTTTATTTAAATTGTGTGTGTGTGTGTGTGTGTGTGTGTGTGTGTGTGTGTGTGTGTGTGTTGGTAGAAATCACAAAAAAGAAAGATAAGTGACTGATAGGTACAAAGATGCATAGATCGCTATATAGAAGGATGATTAAGAATAATTGTTCTGGGGCTGGAAAGATGGCTCAGTGGTAGAGTGCTTGCCTTGCATACATGAGGCCCTGGGTTCGATTCCTCAGCACCACATAAGCAAAAAGAAAAAAAGCCGGAAGTGGTGCTGTGGCTCAAGTGGTAGAGCACTAGCCTTGAGCTGAAGAGCTGAGGGGCAGTGCCCAGGCCCAGAGTTCAGGCCCCACGACCGGACCCAAAAAAAAAAAACGAATAATTGTTCTGACCCCAAGTAGACCAGAATGGCAATTTCTAGATCTACTACATTTCATATCATGACAGAGTGAACCTAATTCACTTGGCAAGATTCACAGGGTCGGTATTTTCTTCTTTCCACAATAAGGGTAATAGGTGGAATCACTATATAGTTAGCCTAAGTCCTAACGAAGTGCTGAACACAGTGCTCAGTCTATAAAAAGTGCTAACCCAACGTCAGTTGTGACTGCATTTTTAAAAATGTAGTTGTCAGCAGCAGAGGTGATGAATAATTGACCCACCATCTTGGCAGAAGAAACAATAGCTGCATTGCAACCCCATTCCAGCGCAGGCTCCATCCTTCACTTCCTCTGGGAGCCTACAGTATATGGAAGAGGCCCAGATTGCCTGCCTGTAACCATGTCTACATCAGGACCAAATATCCTGTGATCTTGAATAATGAGCCAGATCCAGATCTTGCCTCAAGTACTTTGAGCAGAGATCAAGTTCAAGAACATTGCTTGACACAGAGAATTCTCCAGATATGATGTGCAGTTCACATGGAGGAGAGGAAAAGGGGGCATTTCATACAGAGCAGAGCAGGGAATATAGAAATCTGCTTTGCGTTAGGTTTTAATTAGGAAACTACCACGCAGAAAAAGAAAGTTTATTCTGACCTGCAGGCCCTGCACATGGTGGAGGAGGTGCATGCAGAAGCAAAGGGCATCTGACCAGATTGGGGTTAATGTAGGAAGGGGGCCAGGAGAAGGTGTGGCCACAGCAGATGTGGACATGACCTCAGAGTCTGTGAATCTCCCAAGGTTTGAAGGCGTTGTGATGGGGCGGACCAGGATGTGACCTCAGAGAAAGGGAAGGTAACTGGCCCAGGTGTGCTGGCCACTTGGGTCATTCAGGTTCTGGGCAGAGACTTCCTGCATGGAAAACAAAGAGGAGGGAGAAGCCTATGAGCAGACTTGCACAAAGAAAAGCAGCCCCTTTTCTGAGCAAGTCTAACAGTTTGGCCCTGACTTTTCCCCTCCTTCATCCCATAGCCATGCTTTCCTGAATCCTCCAGATTGCGCTTAAATCCAGCCACCACCTCCATACCTTTGGAAACTCTTGATCCAAACTACCATCTCATGAAATGCTGCACTTATTAGTCTCTAAAATCCCAACATAATTACTATTCAATATCTCCTACCCAGAAAGATCTTCCTAGATACTAGTCAGAGCGTGTCTAAGGTCACACAATAATGGGAGATACATACCTATTCCAACCCATTCACTTGTCTAGGGAGACTGAGGAGTCCCAAGATCTGAAGTGGGCAAGTTGGAGACCCAGGAGAGCCAATGCTTCGGTTTGAGCACAGGAAAGACTCACATCCCAGCCAGGCAGTACAATGGGAGGAGAAGCTCCCTCCTGCTCTGTCTTCCCATACCTCCAGACCAGGCAGTTTAGACCAGGCCCTCCCATGTTGGAGAGGGCAGTCGGCCTTCCTTCGTCTATTACTTCCTATCTAAGTCCCATGCAAAAATTTCCTTTCAGACACACTCATCATACTGTTCCACGGAATTTCTGGGCATCCTTGCAGCCCAGTCAAGTTGACATACAATCTTAACCAACACACTGCCTTTCCCCAACTCTTTTTAAAAAGCCAGGTATGGAGAAGACCAAAGCCAGTGACAAGAGAAGCAATATAAGCAAGAGGCCCAGGTCACTGGCCTGAGATGTCAGAGGGTATGAATCTGGCAAAACCAAGAGCTAAATGGTAAGCCCAACATGCTGAATGAAATGAAATGATAGTTCTTACCTTGGATTGACAGGCTAATTTCTTCTCACCCTGAAGTCAACGGGACATAGTCTCCCTCTCCCTGGTAAAGCCAAAGCATCTTCTGTTGATCAGGAAGAGGAGGGACGGAAGCCATTTTTCTTTTTTAATCTTGTTTTTTTTTTTTTTTTTGGTAGGTTGTAGCACTTGAACTCTGGGCCTAGGCACTGTCCCTGAGCTCTTCAGCTCAAGGCGAGCACTCTACCACTTGAGCCACAGCACCACTTCTGGTTTTCTGCTGGTTAATTGGATATAAGAGTCTTGCAGACTTTCTTACCCGGGCTGGCTTTGAACCGCTATCCTCAGATCTCAGCCTCCTGAGTAGCTAGGATTACAGGTGTGAGCCATCGACACCCAGCAAGGAAGCCATTTTTCTTTTTCTCTCTTCCTGCAAACAGCCCAGATGTGACTGGCTCCTTCTGCCATCAACTTATTGGCAAGGAGATCTCTCCTCCCTGTCTGCTCTCTCCCCTCTTCCTCTTCCTCCTCCTCCTCCCCTTACTCCTCTTTCTCCTCCTCCTTCTCTTCCCCTTCCAGAACCTCCATCTCATTTCTTGTGCCCTTCTCTTGGACACTCCCCTCACATTCCCCTCCTCCTTATTTTTGGCTTTTCCATTTGGACTACTTAATTTATTCAAGAGAATCTCCAGGAGACTAAGGTCTAAGAATCTAATTGTCCCAGACCTCAAGGCAGAAAAGTAGATGTGGTCTCTAAATCTTCCTAAGCACCCAGCTCCCCAGATCCTGGCAATTTTCCTTTGAAACCTCTTTCTCTCTGTTGGACAGTCTCGGGCCTTTCTTTCTGTATTACAGTGAGAACTTTAAGCCAGCGTCCTAGTTTCGGGTACCTTGCCATCTCTGTCCTTCCACTTCAGCCCCAGCTCCTTCCCTTTTCCAACCCAGGAACAGCACATGCTCCAAGAAAACCAGTCTCCTTAATTTGATGGCCTTTTTTTCTTCTTTAAGAACCTTCCATGCACCTTCTTGCCTGGCTCATCATGTCTGAATGCTTCTACTTAGACTTCGATCTTCCTTTTCTCTATTCTGGATTCTACCAGCTTCTTCGGCATGCCAGGAAGAAGCAGATGGTATCTGCTGGAGTCTTAGCACCTCTTCCCTATCTGGCTTAAGCCCCATCTTTAGGCCTTCACTGGCACCCTATAGACATCACTTTCCTCCTCTCCTCCACTTTGCCAAATCCTCTTTGTCCATAGTGATTTTTCCTCCTGAAGAGCTTACTGAAGATGCTGTGCTTCACTGCTCCATACAATAGAATTAGATGCCCCAAAGGTAGTGATGGTGACATTGTCTTTGCCTTCCCCTAGCAATTGTCAGGCCAAGATGATGACAGAGGAGGCAGAGGATAGAGCAGCCCCCTTGCCCCCTGCCCTCCTCTAGGAAGGGAAGAGGCAGCCTCAGAACCCAGCTTGGAGGGTCCTGCTCTTGCCTGGGAAAGGAGCGTGCTCTGGACTCAGCTGAATCATGGAGCTGTGATGCAGGAGGCTCACACATGTGCTGCTGTGAGACGTGGAATGGGGGCCAGGCAAGACCTCCCCTGAGGCTGCCTGTAAATCATAAAAGCCTTCAATGAAGAGCTTAGAGGCACGGGGTTGCCTTGGGTTGGGGTTATTTGGGTCAGGTACAAAGAGTTTTATGTTCATAACTTACTGTCCATCTTACCCTTCCTGATTTTCTGCAAGGTTTTTTTGAGGGGTTTTGTTTTGTTTTCTTTTGGTTTTCTCCAGGGCAATTTTGTATTTGCTTTTCTGACAGTGATCGGTGGGAAGCTGAACTCTTTTTGGCTGGTCGGAACTTATAACTTGTTCAATGTCTACCAGATTGTTTCTGATTCTGCCAGTTTCAGATAGGTCCTAAAGGTCCCAAGGGGTGTGTGTGTGTGTGTGTGTGTGTGTGTGTGTGTTTTCAAGTCTTTTTTGTATGTAGAAAATTACATTCAATTTACTATTTTTGCTTTGCCCGTTTAAAGCATTTAAAAATTTCATTGTGACAATTCACTCTTTGGTAATTCTCTGCTGGGGCTGTAGCCTCTGTTTTCCAGGAGTGAGCTCAGAACTGATATCCAAAGGCTAACACCTGAGTTTGGCTGGAGTGCTTTAGCCACCACCACAATCTTGCTGACGTGAAGACAGCCATTTATCATCAATGAGCCTCAGCCTCCACATCTGGAGGTTGGTTTGGACTGTCCACCATAAATTGTGTGTAGATGTAATGAGCTACTATGTCCAAAATACACCTAGGTGCCAGGCAAATCATGAATATACAAGTGTCATCACAAAATCCTTATGAGACCAATGGTTAGGAGCACACCATCTGCAGGACAGCCGGGGTTCAAATCCAAACTCTGCCTTGGGAACAAGTTCCTGTATCTCATTTCTTGAATTGTAAAATCGAGCTCACAACTGAACTGCCCGTTGGATTATTATGAGGATTAAATGAGGCGATATGTGGGAAACGCTTAGAGTCATGTCTGGCGCGTAGCAAGCAATCAAAAAAGCATTAGCTATTAAGATTATAGGAGACTAGTAAAAAAAAAAAAAACTTCCCAGCTGCAAAACTGTCACTTTCTAAATAAGCTGCTCATAATAAAATTAACTTTCTCCTGAAGTGAAGCATGCCAGCATTTCTTCCTAACCACCCCATCCTCCATTAGAGCAGACTGGCATTGAGCAAAGCAGGAACATTACTAGGAAACATGGTCCATGGAGCTGCAGGTCCTGTTCTCTCAACTCTACCATCCCTGCATTATCGTGAGCAACCTAATTAGTCACTGCCTGTCTGCACTGTGTGACAACCCCCAAAGTTACCATGCCCTCCCTGATACAGACATACATTCTCTTAGTTGCAACTGAGACTACTGAGACAATGGAATGTGCAGAAAAAGAAAGCCCCCCCAAAAAAAAATCAGAGAGAGAAACAAAAACAAGTAACCCACCATCCCGCAAGAAAAGATGGAAGTGTGGTTGTTCCTGACTTGCCAAGTGCTGTGTTCTATCCAGGTGTTGCTTGGGGATACCTCCATGTGTCCTTTTGATGTCTCCTGAGTGGGTCGAGGTACACTTTGTATGCAGAAAGCTTTGGTGAGCCTAATCGTTATTTTGGGGGAGGACGGCATGGTTGTTGTAGTTTGGATGTTTGTGTGCTGTAAGTATGATCTCCAGTGAGGCTATGTGAGGCTTAGATGGAAGGCTCCACACCTGGCAGGTGTGCCTTTGGAAGGGATTAGGTAGTTCCTAGAGATCCCTGAGTTATTCTTGAGAGACCAGCTTATTATAAAACCTTGGTTGACCCTTGAATCTCTCTATCTTTCTGACCAACCACAGGACTTCTCCTCTTTACATGTGTTTCTGTCACTGAGATGCCGTCTGCCCCAAGGTCTTCATCACACCCAAGTTAACTCAGTGCCTTGCTCTTGCAATTCCAGGTTTAATAAGCTTCTTTCCTTTGTAAATTACCCTGCCAGAGATAGTTTGTTATAGTCATGAAAAAGAGACTGGCACAAATGCTGGCTCTTCAATCCCTATACACATTATAGGTGCTCAGAAAACACAAGTCCAATAAAAGGTGGGCCCGGCACTGTCACACACATGTGCACCCATACATGTGTGTACACTCACATGTACATTACACAGAGTAAGAGAGAACTTCCCTATAGAAGGCTGCTTTGAGGATTTTCTTCACCAAACACAACATGGCTGTAGGAATTTCTTTGTGCTTTCTCTGTTACACACACCTCTCCACACCAATATTTTCTCTAGATCTCACATGTATTTCAGTGGAAGTAGTATATGATCCTACTACATTAACCAAAAACCCAAAGAAGGGGTTAAGCTAGGAAAGAATACAAAGTACTCTGGTTTACATTTAATTTCTTGTAATTCTCTCCTCATTCCTACAAACCATAAGGTGACATTTGTTACAAGAGAAGCCCCTAGAAAGACATTCTCAGAATCATCTCCCAACTCCAGTGTGAACAACACCCTAGGAAACAAGAGTGGTAGGTACAGTGAGGCAGTAAACAGAGCCCTGATCTTCAGGTGAGGTCATCTAGCTTTAGGGAAGGGGTCCTTGCTCTCTCTCTCTCTGTGATGCCTGGAAAACGTACTGTCCTCAGATTTCAGCTGTCTCTCACACTGAAACGAAGGGTTTCTTGTGTCCAGAACCACCTAGAGTCCAGAGCTCTCCCCATACATCATCCATCGGGGCTCGGGCTCTAGGCTTTGTAGAAACTGGATACTCAGCCAATTTCCAAAGGCTCCTCATCCTCTTGTCTTGTCCTAGGACAAGTGGCTCTTGTGAGTCTTTGTCTGGCTCCCACGAGACTGTCTAGCCACCAAGGACGCTGAGATTCTCAGCACAAGGTAAGAGAAGGTGAGATGCAGATGAGTGCAAGTTGGTGGGCTCAGTACTTTTCTTTCTGACTTGCAAAGCACTTAAGCAGAGTGCATTCGGCAGCCAGGTGACGTTTTCTTCAGGCACTGGTGGGTCCCATCTTGATCCCAAGGAAAACAGTCAGAGGATGTTTGCTCTGGGACTCTGACATTTGCTGGAGAGGGAATACCTTTTCTGCTTCAGAAACTACACACACACACACACACACACACACACACTCCAAGCTCAAGCTCCATGACTGGAGTCTGGGGCAAGACCTGAAACTACTGTGTTGTTTATCTATAGCCTTGTGTAATGTGTTTCTCACTATTTTTAAGTTTGCCTTTCCCCTACTTCAACTCTCTAGAGCTCAGCTTCTTGTTCAGTTCAGCTATTTCAGTTTTGGGTTGAATTGGTCTAGACAGGAACCAAAAAATGCACCGTCTGCACACAGGTCCCCTCCCCGTGGACTTCACAGTTTTCCAAATAGAGCTCAGGGCCTCGAGCTGATGAATAGAGGAACTTTAATTCAACAACAGAGAATCCATTTCTCCTACCTACCACACAGTACAGCTTAATAGATGGTCAAAAAACACTATTAGAATTATCTTTAGCCATTTTGTCCCCTGGTTTTCTTTTATTACTCCTAAGAGAATATTCTAGAACTAACACCAAAACCTTAGCTGCCTTAGGAGCGAAATAGGACAAAGACAGTTGTCTGATTAGAGCAGGCTTTTCCTTGACCTCCAATAGGTAGCTGTAGCATCATAATACACAACCTCAAAATCTCCACAGCAGAGAACAAAAAGCACGTAATAAGCACATGAGCTTGTGGCGAATCCTGTCCTCCTCCTGGCACCAGTGAGCTAGGCCAATGATGTTTTTCTCATCGTGATGGAGGATACTCAAAAGCAAGCCACAGACTGAACAAGTATTTACAAGTCTCTGCAAAATCCCATCATCCTATTGGTCAATACAAGTCAGGCAATCATAATCCAGGGAGAAATGAGCTTTCTTCCTATCCGTTGGAGCAGTGTGTGAGATGGTAGTAGCTCTTTCATTGAGTCCTAGAGTAAAAGTCAGATCCTCAGCTACACTTCAGTAGACATAGATGAGAATTAAAGTTTTGTAAAGACACCGAGATCCCAGAGGTCTTTTATTATTGAAGCAAAACTTAGCAGATATGTTCATAGGTATTAACTCTAGGAGTTGGATCCAACATCCACTTTCTTTAGCCACTACCAAATATAGAGCCATAATCATTAATCCCATCCACTGCACAGGCAAAGTCAAATGCAGAATACAAAGTACATTGTAATCTGTAAACACTCGAGAAACCTTTTAGAAAAGCAAATGATAACTGTCCAACTGAATGATGCTGAGCTTACCTTTCTTAACAGACCTCTGAAGTCTTTAGGGAAAAGGGTTCTGTCCTTAAGTACTTTGAAATCTTAGTCCTGGCAGAGGTCTACCATCTTACAGAGTGCCTTACAAGTTCCTCAAGGATTCTTGAATTGCACTTAATGGATCAGGCAGGATATAAAGAAAATAAGCTTTGCAATGCAGAATATTCCTTTCTTTACTGGTCTCCCTATGAACAGAAATTTCCCTGTGAAAACTTGGGAAGCAGAACTGCTTCCCTTTACAGGAATTCATGAACAATGTTTAGCTGCTGGTCAGAGTGTGTGAAGAAGGACAGAGGTCAGAATGGACTACCCCTGACCCCAGGGGTGAGGCGAGATCACTCCTGGAGGTGAGAAAGAGCCTATTAATGTCATGTAATGAATTTCAAAGAGATACAGTGGCACTTAGGGTAGTTAAACCTTAGAGGTTTAAAACTAAATCATACTTGTCACCGGCACAGTGTCACTAATGAGCTTATGTAAATATTTAATCTTTCTAATTTGCATAAACCAGCCCAGCCTACCTCACCAGACTCTTCACATACTACAATCTGGCCTCATAATGAGCATGCACTAGGTTCTTGGTACCTCAAGCTGCCACATAAGCATTTCCTCAGTCCTTATCCCATCTCCCATGGGAAATTCCCTTTCATATCCACTACCACATGCATGTCGTTCAAGGTGGACATGCTGCTTCCTCTTTGGGATACCTGGTTTGTCTGAATCTGTTACAACTTTCTGGCTTTAATAAATAAATACTTTGCTCCTCTCCACCCCATAATCCTGTTAATATTCCAAAATCTGTCCAGTATATTTATTCAGCAAATGTAGGTGCCAGTCCTAGAGCAAGGAGTTAAGTCTACTGAAATAAATAAGAAATTCTAATGATGTTTAAGTTCATAGGCAGTAAGAGTCTTCTTCCATTTTAAACCCCCAACTATTATGCATCTGTAATGTTAACAAAAAGAAAAAGAAAAATCAAGTCAAACAAGTACATTATGTGTTTTTTCCTCAGGGCTTAAACTCTTACTTGACTTTTTTGCTCATGGCTGAAACTCTACCACTTGAGCCACAACTCCATTTCTGTAGTTTTGGTGGTTAATTGGAAATAAGAATCTCAAACACTTTCCTGCCTGGGCTAACTTTGAACCAGAATCCTCACATTTCAGCCTCCTGAGTAGCTAGGATTACAGATGTGATCCACTGGCAAAGGGTTTTCTTTACACCCAACCTAACTTCTCTAGGGGCCCATCACAGCTGTTTGGGATAGAAATAGCAGAAACACAGTTCACTGGAGTTTAGAGTTTGGGATTCATGGATTCCAGGAAAAGCTGACTATTTGAAGTCGAGGAAAGATAGTAAAGGAGTCTAATTTTAGAAACAACAAAAGCAACAAATCATGATTTGAATGTTATTTAAAGTCTCATTCCATTTTCTCTATTTTTCTTGTTAATGTATGCTTGCATTCTCTTGTGGCTTGTGTGCTCAGATGGTATTCTACCACTTGAACCAAGTTTTGTGGGTTATTTTTGGAGCTGGAGTCTCAAGGACTTTTCTGCTGAGGCATGCTTTGATCCTTGGTCCTCTCATCTCAGCCTTCTGAGTAACTAGGATCCATTGGTATTCAGTTTCCTTTTGTATTTCACTCTCTACATCCTGACTTCTGTAAGGTCCACTCCTGGATGGCTAGCAGACTCCACCCTCCTCGCAGCAAAGTCTCCACCCAGTACCTGCGTTACCTAGGCAACTGGCACACCTGGAAGAGGTCACAATCTGCATCCACTGAGGTTACATCTGAATTTGATGTGGCCACACCTTTCTCCGCCCATACCCTAGATAAGGCCTAGTGCAGGCCCAGACGCTCTCTCTCTGTTCTTTTCTAGTGCTCCCTGCTCTCGGCTCTCTCTCTGCTCTCTCACTGCTCTTTTCTAGCTCTCTCTGCTTTCTCTGCTCTTTTCTAGCTCTTTTCTCTCTCTTTCCCAGCTCTCTTTCCCAGGCCTTTCCCAGCCATGTGGAGTGCCAACCTTGCCTGGTCCCAGCAGGTCTACTGAATAACCCTACCCCTTACCTGAATACCCACGTGCGTGCTGGTGCTGTTCTTACTGGGCTACCTCTTTTGAAAAACCTAACAACTTCCATTCTGCAGCCAACGACTTCCAGGTTTTCTGTCACATAGCTATCCCAGTAGCTACAGCCATAATTGCAGACTGAAAGGTCTCACAGAAGAATTGATTGGCTCAGCCCAGACCACTAGCCCAATGCCAATGCTACCTGGGGTAATCAGCAGATTAGAGAATTACAATTCTGGAAGGTGTCTCAGATGTCCACTCCCCAGCAAGCAGCAAGGGCTTGGGAAACAAAGTAGCACAGGTTCTTAAGAAGACGACAACTGAGATGGTCAAGTCAGGGCATGAGGCCCATGTCTCTTATCACAACTACTTGAGAGGAAGCACTCAAGAGGATCTTGGTTCAAGACCAACCTGGGCAAAAAGTGAACAAGACGTTCATTTCACTAAACAAGCTGGGCTTGATGGTTCACCTCTGTAATCCCAACTATGAAAGATATAAATAGGAAGACTGGGATCCCAGGCAAGTTCTTTGGGGGAAACAAAATCACAAGACCCTATCTGAAAAATTACTAAAGTGCAAAAGAGCTTAGGAGGTGGTTCAAATGGCAGACCACTTACATAGCGAATGTAAGACACTAAATTCTAACCCCAATACCACTCACATATTTAAAACAGGTAGTAGAGAAGGCTGGGGGGGGGGGGGGGGGGGGGGGGAGGGTGGGAACATAAATGACATACGATACCTATTGGGTAGAAGCCAAAATGCCACTCTATGATTCTCACTCTGTGATTTACATGGCCTTGACTGTGAGCCTCTCTGATGATGGCCTCCTCATTAGGATGATGAAGATAATGTCCCATCTAACTGGGGAAGCAGCTGTAAGGTTTAATGAACCACACATGAAGCAGGTGATAGAGTGCCTGGCATGGGGGAAGTACTCAATAGAATATTAGCTGTTGTTTTGTATAGGATCATAAGCCAGTGAAAAAGGAATCGTGTTTTGAAATGACAACATATAAAAGTAATGACGCAAAAGAACTCAGGCAATTAATACTATGTTAATTGGGGACTCAGAAAAGGCACAAGGCAGAGGAATAAGACTTTGGCTTAATTCCTTAGCAGATAAACAGAATTTTAACAGAAAGGATAGCAGAAGAACGGCATTTAAGAAAGGTGGGGGACTGGGCGCTGGTGACTCACGCCTGTAATCCTAGCTATTCAGGAGGCTGAGATCTGAGGATCCAGGTTCAAAGCCAGCCCGGGCAGGAGAGACAGTGAGACTCCTATCTCCAATAAACCACCAGAAAACCGGAAGTGGCGCTGTAGCTCAAGTGGTAGAGCGCTCGCCTTGAGCTGAAGAGCTGAGGGACAGTGCCCAGGCCCAAAGTTCAAGCCCCACGACCGACCAAAAAAAAAAAGAAAGAAAGAAAGAAAGAAAGATGGGGGGCTGGGAAGGAGGCTCAGTGGTAAAGCGCTTGCCTCAGCAAGCACCTCAGCACCACATAAGCAAAAAGAAAAACCGCCGGAAGTGGTGCTGTGGCTCAAGCGGTAGAGCGCTAGCCTTGAGTTGAAGAGCTGAGGGACAGAGCCCAGGCCCAGAGTTCAGGCCCCATAACCAGACTCTCCCCCCAAAAAAAAGAAAGCTGGAAGTTGGGTGCAGTGATGCACACCTGTATTCCCAGCTACTTGGAAGGCTGAGGTGGGAGGATCACTTGAGGCCACAAGTTGGAGACCAGTTTGGCTAATACAATAGGAAACCATCTTTTAAGAAAGAAAGGGAAGAAAGGAAGGAAGGAAGGACAAAGAAGGGAAGGGAAGAGGAAGGAAAAGAAGAGGGAAAGGGAGGGGAAGGAAAGGAGGGAGGGGAGGGAAGGGAGGATAGGGAAATGGGACAGAAGGGGAGGAGGGAGGAAGATGAACATTTTAGGAAGAAGAAATTCCACTGACCAAAACAAAGAGATGTGAAACGGACAGCAGATACAGTGATTTTTCAGACATAGCTGTAGAGGAGGGTTGGGTGGGGGCTTAAGGGATCAATTCCAAGCTAAGAGATTTGGACTCTTCATTGCACAGTGGGGCGCTGAGAACGGAGTGAGAAGGTGTAAGGCATGTTAGGCTCTGAATACAGACTTTTATTAGAGTCTCAGTGCTAGAAAAATAAATCAGAACTCCCTTCCAGCCTCTTTTATGGTCCATTCTTTGTTAGAGAAATATTAATCATTAGAAAACAGATTCACAATGCTATTACAATTGGGGACCCAAGATCTGTCTCAGAACCCAGTATCGGAAGGGAATAGCAAATAGGGGGCTCTAGGCCCCCAACAGAGGACAGCTACTTAACGTTTATATGCAAAAGCCATCCCAGCTCAGTGTTAGCAAGTATTGTGATGGCTCTAGAAAAGCTTAAAATCTAGATTTTTTTTTTCTGTAAAATTCCTGGTGGTTTTTTACCCCCTATTTTTGCATTTTGATTCCAAACATGAAGCTATCTGAGCGAAATGAATTTTGTCCAATGACTAAATTTGTCCTAAGGGCCACCAAGTTGAGATTATCTCTGGATTTGAGTTGATCTAGGATAGCTTCCAGCTGAATTATGGTATATGTCCTACGCCATCATCCTACCATTACAGCAGAAATTCAGAAAAAGAATGCATATGCAGGAATTATCCTAGTAAACTGAAGGAGAAATCTTTTTAAGAGCTGAATATTACAAATGTAAAGTAATTTTTAAAAATAGTACAGGCTAGTAAACCAGGCACCTGTGACTCTGCTTGTAATCCTAGCTACTCAGAAGGCTGAGATCTGAGCTTGGAGGATCCCAGCCTGCCCCGCATGAAAGTCAGTGAAACCCTTAATTCCAGTTAACCACCAAAAGGCCAGAAGTAAAGCTGTGGCTCAAGAACACTAACCTTGAGCAAAAAAATCTCAGGGACAATGTCCAGGCCTTGAGTTTAACCCACAGTACCAACACACGCACTCACGCATGCATAAATACATACATATACACAACCAAACTAAAATTCAAACAAAACGCCAAACAATCCAGAAACTGTGAGCCAGGTGACATAGGTGCAGAACAGGGACTACAGGAAACCTCCTGACTTTGACTCATTTTATCCATCTTTCTTTCTTTCCTTTTTTCTTTTTCTTTCTCTCCTCTTTCTTTCCTTTCTTTCTTTCTCTCCTTTCTTTATTTCATTTTCTTTCTTTCCTCTCCCTTCTTCCTTTTTCTTTTTCTTTCTTTCTTTTCTTTTTTTCCTCTTTTTTCTTTCTTTCTTTTTCTTTCTTTCCAAACTAAGTCACTTGGCAGATGCACCAGTATAGTACCCATATATTGCTATAATGTTTCTGAACTGGTAGAAGTAAGCTATATTGCTTGTGAATACTCAGGCAGAGAAACTCTAAAATAAAGGGGGGAAAAGTGACGGTCAGAATGTAAACTAGCTGTCTATTTTGGTGGACTGACCACAGAATTGCAGCAGGAGAGATTGAGATTTCTAGCTCTTAGCCTGGTGACAATTATTCAGGAAACTGCTTGGTAATTATTTACTAAGCTATGCATTTTTTTATTTCATTATTCATTTATATTTCACTATATTTTATTTCACTATTGTTGGCTTTTGTTTTAAAGTCTAGCTCTAGATCAAAATGAAAGCCCAGTTTTTCTCTGCAACCATGAAGCATTTGAGCCGGAGCTACCTTCACTCTGAATGGCTGCCTCTTCTTCATGACCAGAGCCAAGAGTCCCACACAGAAAGTTCCTGGATTTCTTTCTTATAGTAATAACTTAGGTGTGCAGACTTGAAATCCAAGTTTTTGACATTGAGAGAAGAGAAGCAAGGAAGGAAGGAAGGAAAGAAGGAAGGAAGGAAGGAAGGAAGGAAGGAAGGGAGGGAAGGAAGGAAGGAAGGAAGGAAGGAAGGAAGGAAGGAAGAGAGGGAAGGAAGGAAGGAAGAGAGGGAAGACAGGGAGGGAGGGAGGGAAGGAGGGAAGCAGGCTGGCAGGCAGGGGCAGACCGATTGGAATCATGCTTCCTAACCATGTTTCTTGTGTTTTCTCCTTGGAAATTAAAGCCATTGCAGGATATAAACCCAAATCTGTCTGAGTTCTTCAGGAGGGAGGAGGGGCCAAAGAATCCCAAAATATTCAAATCCCCAAAGATGGCCCTCCAGGTTCTTTCTGATTCCAGGCTGTATGACAGCCCTGGATACACTTGGCAAGTTGACTTGAGTAGCAAGGACTCCAATCATTCTCACAGCTTCTGGCATCAGTGAGACCATTTATCCTGGAGACTTACCAGCTGGCTCTGGGGTCCTAAGGCTGACACCAGAGAGCATGGGGTGTCTGGTCCCACTCAGGGCTCCCTGTTCTCCCAGTCATATGAGGTCTGGTCTTGGCTGGAGGTCTGCCCCCCACAGCCAAGGATTATCTGGAAACCCATCCTTCCTTTCCCTGCTTATCAGCAGAGGAATGCAGGGAGTTTAGGCATTCGCATTGGGAGAGCTGGGGCTGCTGAGGTGTCAGGATGGGAGGCTGACAGACCTTCAACACATTCTCACATTAGGGAGTGTGTACCACACCACCAGATCCTCTGCGCCCCTCCACCCCTCCTCCCCAAGGAAAGCCATCTTCTCAGGCTGCCCAGACACTCTTGGCCCAACCATCAATGCTGTTAGCTCAAGAGCCTCACGTGACCAACTGCACAGAATCCTCACCCAACACTTAACAGATGACAGCAGGATGCTAATACCACCCACTTTCAGCAATAGAGGAAAATGAGGCCAGGAGAGGTGGTCCAGCCTGGGGGCTGGGAATGGGGTGAAGTTCACAGAGTGTGCCCATGATAGCACATGTGACCATGCTCAAACATGTTCAAATTTAAATAAAAAACTCATTCCAGCCTCATAAGAGTGACTCTGATTCTTTACAGTGTCAGATCATTTGCTCCCACAGTCATTGTCCTTGGCTCTGAAAACAGAGAAGTTACCATGCAGTATTCACTGTCAATCAAGATCACTGGACGACTTTCAAGCTTCCTTGAGATATTTCATCCGCGTTCAAAGTTTCCCTCTTCTGCTAGGAAGAGGATTGTGGGATCTCGATGGTAGTAGCTCACACCAGTACCTGTAATCCCAGGAGAGCTGAGATCTGAAGATGCTTGTTTAAAGCCAGTTTGGGGCAGAAGAGTCCTTGGGATGCTCATCTCCAATTAGCCAGCAAAAATCTGGAAGCAGAAGTATGGCTCAAGTGGTAAAGCAACAGCCTTGAGTGAAAAAAAGCTAAACGAGAGTGAGCCCCTGAGTACAAGCCCCAATACTGCCCAGGCACAAGACAAAATGGAGTGGGGTGAGGAAGGGAAGGTTGTTGGAAGAACCACCGGGAACAGGTACAACTTTCCTGGGGACTGGGAGACTTTCTTTCCCACCCCTCCCCCTCCCTGCCACAGCTGCAGGGGACCTGGTCCTGGGACTTTATAGAGGAGGAGAATTCCAAGGAGAACCTTGGGCTGCTTTCGTTTTAATTGTTGACCTCCAAGGCCTTCTGTGTGCATCTGTTTATTAAATTGCGAGCTCAGCTGTGAAATGCCCTTTATGGTGTTGTTTTATTGGTGGGCCATTCAGGGACCCAGCACCACACAAACAGGATAAATATTTTTCTTCGCAGCACACTCCCCACGATGGGGGCCACAGAACCAGGGAAGTGAGGATCGTTTGTTTACGAGCTCAATTCATTCATTCCTTGGTGAGGAGCTGTGAAATGTAAACCTCACATTCCGCAAGCAGGACAATTCCCCGCCCCCGTCCCTCCCCCCCCAACCCCCCCACTCCGGCAGCTTGAGCTCATTTGGAGGTGTGATGGTCCACTCCAAAGGCCGCTGTTAATTTTATTGGCCAAATTTGGAAAGCTGGAGCTCCAAAATTAAATAGAACCTTTGGAAGAGAAGTGAACATTTCGGTTTCTAAAAGACAAGGAGAGTGGTGGATGGGTTTGATTTTGGTTTGGGTTTTGTTATTGCTTTTATTCTTGTTTTTGTTCCTTTGCACTGGAGAGAATTTCAGACTTCAAACCACAGTAGTAGGTGGTTGAAAAAGATTTGCTCACTTTTTAAGACAGTGGGTTTGGCCTATTACAGCAGCCTTCTGAAACCCAATGCACTCAAGTCGGATGCTGAGGGCCCCACCACTCATGAATACAGCCAAAATACTAAGCCCAGTTCTACCCTGACTCAGAACCTAGGATCCCAAACCACTCCACCTCCCAGCTTTCTTTCTGTAAAAGTGATTTTTTTTTTTTTTAGTGTTCCAGGAGCATCTTAAGTTTTCAACACTCACCAAGCAGCTTTGCAAAGTCTCCATGATTGGTTCAAGCACCGAATGGGGCAGGAATGTGAATGGCTGGACGATTTTCAGAGACACATTATCTTACCTTCCACCTTTGTCTGGTGCAGGGTGGGGTCTGTAGAGAAGAAATGTTTTCCACCTGGAGTGTTACTGTCTGGATTCCCACACACCCGCCTGCCTTCCCATTCACCCTGTCTGTACCTGACAGGAAGGATAAAACCAAACCAAATGAGGCTGATCCACACTCCATGTGACTTGGCACAGTATAATCTTTTATTTTTGTGTCTTTCTCTTTTTTTTGTTCATACCAGTACTAGGGCTTAAACTCAGGGCCTGGGCATTGATCCTTAGTTTTTGTCTTCTCTTTTTCTTCCTTCCTTTTTTTTTTTTTTTTTTTTTTTGCTCAAGACTAACACTCTACCACTTGAGCCACAGCTCCACTTCTGGATTTTGCTGGCTAATTGGTGGTAAGTACATCATAGAATTTCTTGCCTTGGCTGGCTTCAAACTGTGATCTTCAGATCTCAGCCTCTTGAGTAGCTAGGATTACAGGCATGAGCCACCAGTGCCCAGCTGGTACACTATATTCTTCATAGGGACTTACAGTAGACTGTTTATCCAATGCTAACCATGAATTGAACCCTGGTCAATATTTAGACTTCAAGAAGGCCCAGTTCATAATTGTGCAGATTTGAAGGGAAGGTGTGGCTCAAGTGGTAGTGGAAAAAAGAATATGAGGCCCCAAATTTAAGCCCAGCACTGGCACACACAGACAAAAATAAAGTTAGATTGTTCAAACTTGACTATAAATTGTACTTGGAAGCATACATTTGCCATGTTCCTCCAATGCCTTATTCTTTTCATGAGGGGAAAGGCTATTTAGAAAGATTTTCTTTAGAAAAACGTTGCTGGGGGTGGTGGAGAAAGAGGACAAGTTCAGAATATCACAATGTGATATGTTAAAAAAAAAAATGTAACCAACCCACACAACAAAAGCTCTGTCATCCGGCAATGTTTTCGTTGACTGAATGGTAGGAATCATACCATCTGGGTCTCTCTTTAATGACCCGGCCCCTCTGTGATGGTGCAGATGCTTCTTTTGTTGGTGGTGTGATCTTGTAAATAGTTAAAATATTTACCAAGGCACCTCTGAGCTGGAGCTATCCCATTTTATTATTTATACCTTTTCAGAGGGACAAAAATGGAGGTGTCCACTAAACGTGATGGATTAGGCTTATAAACAGCCATTATGGCCTTCAAACCTCCGAATGTCAGCTCCTCCTTTGTGTCCGTGCATTTCTAAGCTAACCAGTGATCCATGCATAAGACAGAAGGTTAAGAATGCCAGAGAAAAAGAAGCGTTGGCTGCAAACAAGATGTATCTTCTGCGGAGGAGAAGCACAGCTGTAGAAAGTGAAGGGGATACTGGGCAAAAGGCAAGAAGGGCTGTGTGCATGTGTGCGTGTGCACAGGGGCAGAGGGAGGTATACATGTCACTCACAGCAACCTTTCCGTCCCCACAAATGGAAGCTGAGAACCTGCAAGGTCCTTGTACCTGCCAGCATCCCTCAGCTGTTTCCTTAACTGATGGCAGCTGGCTTTTGTTTTCCCAAGATAAAAATCAGGAAATGCAAAATTTAAATAGGATTTGAGAAGAAGAAGAGAAAAAAAAATGAGCCATGGTTCACCCAGAGAAGGGTGAGCCAACAGGTACTGAGACTTGTTGACAGAGAGAGATCTCATCTTGTCCTAATTAACAACAACAAAAAAAAGCCTTGAAAAAAATGCTATGGGGGAGGGTCATCCATAGATGATCTTAGACCGTGTTGAGAAGCCAGCCCAAAAACTCTTTAAAAAGGGGGCGGGAGGAGGGGCAGGGAGAATGGAAGAAAAGCAAGGAATTTTTATGAACCACATCTTGATCATTCATCATAGGATGAATCGTAGTTCTAATTAATAAGGAAAAATAAAGTGACTTTCCTGAAGGTTAAAAAAAGAAGAAAATGTAAATTATATTATTGTTGGCCCTTCGTTGCTGCACCTGTGTTAGAAATAGTTTCCATTGAAAAGTGGCGTCCATGAGATTTTGACCCCAAAGTCTCAGCTCCTTTAATCTCTCAGGTTGTCACCGATTTCCTGGTTTGCCACAAACTTAAGCCTGCAACTTAGTCTCTTATTCTTTTAAAGGGAAGCTGGGGAATTAATAGGCAAAGGAGCTCATGCTTGCTTTAGAAAAGATTAGGCACCGAACGGCTGAAATATCATCCAGCAACTCTAAACATAGATTGGAATTTTAATTTTTTTTGTAAAATATTTCCTCACTCCTCTAAAAGTCTTAACAAGAAATTCTAATATCATTTATTTGCTCATTTATAGAGTTATTTATGGTAGGTATTTGGTTGAAGACTTATTCTTGTGAAGCATAGAAAGTTTATTTCTATATGTTTCTCCATAGTTTTGCAAATAAAGGACAAAAGAACATTGGGAAACTGCCAAGAACCACACAAACTTTCTCTATGGATTAATAGGCCAAGGAGTCCCCTCCTCGTGGCCCTTCCTTGGGTCTCTAAGCACGTTTAACCCTCTCCTGGAGAGGCGTCTCCCCCGGTACCCTTTCAGGCTGGTGCCAACCACATTAGCATGCTGATGTGTCCACTAATTTGCCTCTGTAAATACTGAGATCTGAATCAAACCACTGTTGTGCCAGAGACTACATTTCTCTCATCACTCTCTTTGGACATGGACACACACACACACACACACACACACACACACACACAGAGGCACACAGTAAGAGAATCGGGGGGAGGAGGAGTTCAAAATAAATTTCTAATTCTAACTCCATTCGCTGCTATTACAAACCTAGCAGATTACAATTTGGCTCAATGGGAAGCATCATCTATAAAATGAACATCTTAATAAATCTCCTATAAGACAGTAATTTTGCTTTTTACTCACAATGGCAAGTAATAATAATAATTCTTATCAGACGACTTTCACATATGAGCACAAAAGCCTAGTCAGGCTCACTGGATGGTTCCCTTGGCAAATTCTAAAAGACAAACACGCTAGCATGCCCTGAATTTGATCCTTCCCCCACTTAATCTCTCCTATTCATGAATGAATTAGAACTTTCAGTAGCTCAGGAAAAGTTAACTAAGCAAAAAAAAAAAAAAAAAAAACTTCCGTGAATTGTACCAAACAGTTTAACCATTTTGCTGAAAGGCAAGTGTCATACATCATATACTTCATGGTATCCATTCAAAGAAGCTCAGATTGGATAACCACTATCATCCCGGACATCTCTCTCTGAGTCTCACTCTCACTCCTCCTCTCCTTACTCTACCCTCCTTTCCTCCATTCCTCTTTTTTTCTCTTTCCCCCTCATACTACATTGAAATATTCACCACACACACACACACACACACACACACACACACACACACACACACACACACACACACACACACACACACACACCCTCTAGAAGGCATATTCTTTCAGCTCTCCGTGGAAGCCACTTGGACTATGGCTTTCTTTCATTATTTTAAGAAACAGAGAAGACTTGAGTTTCCATGGATCCCCCCTTTCTCTTTCCATCTTCTCTGGAATTTTGAATATTATTATGCAGCTCCGGGAGCCTGGCTGGCCTCTGTTCACTGTAGGGATGTAAAAACAGCAGTCCAAATCCCTGGGGTAGGATTATCAGATGTAGCAAATTAAAATACAGTATACAAAGTAAAATTTCAATTTTGGATTACCAGGAAATAATTGTTTCATGCAAAGTTTGGGGCATAGTTATAACGTGTAGCGTTTGGGGACCCCAGAAGAGTAGCTTATGTGGGACATTTTATTTTTTTTATGATTTTCAATAATAAAGGGAATGCTGTAACCACAGATGTCAGGTGACTAAGGGAGAGAAAAAAATTTAAAAAAAAAACCTGCTCTAAGGGACACCCTTCCTCCATGTGGGCCAGTAAGGCAGAAACCATTTACTGGCTGTCACAGGAGTAGAGATAGCCCCTAGCCTGACTACTAGGTCACTATTTCTCCCATCAACCCAGTGAGGGAGCACTTTCATTATCCCCGGTTACAGATGAGGGAACTGAGTCAGAGTTTCCAGAGATACACAGCTACAAAATTGTTTTGTGTTGTTTTTTTTTTTTTTTGACCAAGAAAATCTAACCTCAGAACCTAGGCTGAAAATACCAAATGAATACTGCATCATCACATAAGCAATCTCATTTTCAAAGGGACTTAACACATGTACACTCTAAAGAAAATGGCTGCTTGCTTATTTTTTCCAACTGATCTAGGTCTCTGGATCCCTTGGAAAGTGCCACAGACCATGCTTGTTTAGACCAGGGAGGAATCTACTGCTGGAATTATGGTGGAGATGAAAATAGATTAGGCCAGTGAAAAGAGTGGGAAAATGATGTACCTGGAGAGAGCATGTCTCCTGTGCCATTTCTCCCAACCCACAGGGACAGTGAGATGTATTCAGAAAGAAGCCCATATGAAGGGCGCTGGAAAAAAATCCTTTTTCTAATTTAAAGACCACCCAGGTGTGTGCTGGTCTGTCCCTATTTTAGGGTCTTTTGCCTCTTGCTTTCCAGCAAGAAAAGAAACAGATGTGATCCCCATTCATCCCTAATGGAGACAGAAGGGGAGGGAGCCCTGGGCAGTGGGGAGGGGGGGGGACTCCAAGCTGTCTTTAGCCAGCAAAAGTCTGTCTTGAAAGACAGGGACATTAACTTCCACAGTGGTTAAGCCTTTGGCTGTCATCTGTCAACTCAAAAGTCCGGCACTAAGTAGGTAACCAATGCATCTATGTTCGACGGCATGGAAATTAAAGAATGCCATGGAAAGTCTGGGTGGTGCCCAGGGACTGGGTTGAGGACTGGACCTGCCTTTGGGATTTTGGAACTAGACCAGAGGAGTCTCAGTTGGCTGGAGAGGGGGTGGGGTGCTAGCTTCCCCTGGCTGGCTGTACCCTGGATCTGGGTCAGTTCAGATTGTTTTTGAACAATTATCCTCCAAAGGGGCTGGGGGGAAGTCTTGTTCACCAAATCCTCAACTTTTGTCTCCTCTGGGGCTGCAGACTGTGGTCTCTGCTTCTTCAGCCCTCCCCCGTCGCCATCCTGAGCCTGGGAAGCTCTGTGGTTATGAGTCAATGATCAGACAGGGGAAGGGCACGCTTACCATAGGGGAGGAGGATTTGCAGGGCTCTGGGCTTTGATGCTGGCTCTCTTACATCCTGAATGCATGAAAGGCTATGGGAGGGAGAGGAAGAATTATAAAAGCAGAAAGGAAAAAAAATGTTATTTTTTTAAGTTGAAGAAAGAGATGGGGGTGGGGAGGAAGAAGGGTCTGGTTTGAAATATCCTGAGTATCATGTACACGTATCTCTCTGGGAGACAAAAGCTAGTTAAAAACTGAGCTGCGATAAGGCAGCTCCTTCAGGGGCTCATCTTCCCAGGGAATAATGGCAGAGAGGCGGTGTTTAGGAGGGAACTGATGTGCAAATAGCAGTGTCCGTGAAGCTGGGGTTAATTACAGGAAGGACTTCCAGGGTAATTGCCCAAAAACAACATGAGGAGCCAAGACCTGCATCTCAGACTCGGAAGTCAGCTCTCTGTGATTTCAATAGGATCCTCCATCATTGTCCCAGTGGCAGGGGGATGGGTGGCTGCCCAAGTAGGTCCTTCCGACTAGAGCACCATGGCCCTCGAGGGGCAGACCAAGGCCCCTCCCAACCACCACTTCCATCCAAAATGGCAGCCCCTTCAGCTGAAAATTCATCAGCAAACAAATCACAGGCAAAATGCTGTTTGCCATGCTGTTGGGAAATTAACAAGTTTGGCTCCAGGAAATACAAGAAGTACCCCCAGACCATCAGCGAGTTCAATGCTGACTGGCGAGAAGCCAGGTGTGTGTGTGTGTGTGTGTGTGTGTAAATGGGTTTTTCCAGGTGTGGATATACCAAAAGCACCTTTGTCTTTGCACCATGCTCCTTTTAAGAGAAAAGCATGCATTATAACCATATGGGCAAGTATCATTTGAGATAATTAAGCCCAGAGACCCACCACATCTGTGAAATCCTTGAAAGGCTGGCAACTGAGACAAGACATGGGAATTAGAAGAAGGAGTTCCAAACATCCATAAAGAAAGATTTCCATTAAGTAGCACTGATTTGCCTGCTCTCTCTATTAGGGGTATCTTGGATGAGCAAATAAAATTTTAGAGGATACAAATGCTCTCAGCCTCGTCTGCTTTTCTGGGAAGGACAAGAAGGACAGCCTTTCTCCAAATCTCCAGAAGGATCTTTCAAGAAAACTGTGGGTTAAGAGACATTTTGTGAGACAGGGGTAAAGCTCTCTCACTGGTAATCAGGGCAGGGAAATGCCAGGGCGAGGGGAGGGGGGGAGGGGAGGCAGGCACCAATCTTCTAGCCCAGGCTCAGTTTCCCCATCTAGAAGGAAGTGAAAATCCAGGTAATATCTCAGTGTGCCTTTTACTCTTACACCTGATTCTCTGAGACCTGGTTGCTCCTCCAACAGGTAATCCGATCTTGAGGGCAGAGTCCATATTACAGAGTCCTTTTTCACCTCAATTAATACCTTTCGCCATAGAACTTAATAAATAAATATTTTGAATGGATGCATTCATGCATGTTTAGGCAACCTTTGTGGGCTCTTTCTTCTGTTTATAATAAAAGATTTGTGAGTGGGCATTGGGGGAGTATTTCTTTTGCTCTAAGCCCTATAGAGTTGCTTTGAAAGACCCAATAACAAATCACTATAATAACTAACATTTATTGTGCCCAAATACAGTGTATACTTACCTCCAAACCTGCCTGACAGACACAGCTGACAGAATCCTCACTCCACAGATAAAGGAGGATGAGCTAATTAAGGATGGTTGATACACAGCCCCCATATTGAAGCATTTTCTCTGACTGTATGGGAGACATAGCTGTGACCCTACTTCTGGCAAGTAACTGTCCCTAATTGGTCCTAAAAGTGCTCCCCCTGATCTAGGAGTTAGCTAGCAAGGTAGTCCTGTTTTCTTTTAGAACTGGTATTTCAAGCTTCTGCATTCAATCCCCTTCAATACCCCTTCCTTAGAACACTGAACTTAGCAAAGAAGGTAAGGAAGACTGCCTAGTAAGGAAGACTCATGGTAGGTAATATTTTTCATGGAGTACTGTACACATACAGAGATTTCCCTCCAGACTGTTGGCCCCTCTATGGTGTTCATTATCATACTCCATTCCTAGCAGTATATATCCTCAGACTAGTGCCTGACATAAAATCACTGTGAGAGAGAGAGAGAGAGAGAGAGAGAGAGTGTGTGTGTGTGTGTGTGTGTGTGTGTGTGTGTGTGTGTTAGGAAAACTTTGTAGACTCCCATCCCCCTACCCAGGAGTAAAGCATGCAAATCAGAGGGTCTGGTTTCTCTGCTGGGCAGAGATTACTCACTGTGACCCCCTGAATACAGTTACCTAACATGCCTGAAGTCACAGAAGAGAATTTTGACAATAAAACAACAATAGCAGCAAGCCAAAACTAAAACACTTGGGACACAGCTCCCATAGGTAAGGGATGGGTGACAGGGAGGGGAGGCCCTGTGGATAGTTCCAGAATATAGTGACCAAGAGAGAGCGTAGCTTGTCCTCTTAGGCACACAGATACAGGAAGTGTCTAGGGTCAACAATACTGCAAGCTGTGATAATTGAGCAACCCAAGCCCATCTGGCCAGAAAGGGGACACACATTAGCCCCCAGGATCAGATCATAGCAACGAGCATGTCCTGAGGAGTGGGTATCTTTCTGGTTGTACACAAGAGCCAATAATAAAAGCACAATGCAGAGGCATCCCTCCCAGCTGGTTAGCACGCCCCATTCAGTTGGTTGTAATGGTTTCTCTCTTTCAAGTGGGCTGGCTCTTCCCCTCTGCCGCC
>NW_012267322.1:3490582-3498454 GCF_000151885.1 Dipodomys ordii | reverse complement strand
CCTCCTCTTCCTCCTCCTCCTCCTCCTCCTCCTCCTCACTGGGTCCTTTAGTCACATACCAGACACGTCTCACAGAGCAGGCCCGAAACTGCAGGTGGCACAATCCCAGTTTCATATAAATTAGCCTGGAGAACACTATGCAGACACATTTCTTTTGTGTGTGTCTGAATCATGAAAAAATAGGACTTTCTCAAGGACATAAATCTAGCCCAAATCTAAACCTGTATATGCTATGGACTGGCATAGTTTATAGTAGATACATGGGATTATCTAGGAGTCTTCTGCTTCCAAAAAGTATGGCCCATTTTTTATCTAATATGAAAGAAATGATTTATTTGCCATCTTAAAAAGAAATGCAGAAATCAAGGCCTGGCAAAGGCACCAGATGCAAGGACCGATTCTGGAGAAAAACACATCGTGCCTGAGTCAGACAGGCATGTCCACTGCCCAGCACCACACGGAGTGATTCATCCAGACACAAATCCCACCCCGTGTGCCAAAGGGCACAGAAGCTTGGACAGAGAACTTGTAACACCCTCATTAAAGGTAGACACTAGCTATTGCTAGCTTTGACATTGTTGACCAAAGTAAGAAGGAAGAAAAAAAAAGAGAGAGGAGAAATTGAGGGTATTTATAAAAGGAAACAAACTCCACAACAGAGTTTAGAAAGAAATACCTATTAAGTAACCCTTCTAAATATTGCAGGTATGCATTATAATGAAAGCAGAGCTTTGCTGAAATCAATAGAAGGCAGTTTCTTCATTACTTTCTTCATTTATCTCAATCTCCTTATTTCCAAAGTCAGAGAGCTTTTCGTCCGAAGGTAGGGAAAACTCTCCCCGATGCCACAAATGTTGCATTGGCATCTGGAAGTGTGAGAAGCCACACTTAGGGAAGATCACCATCAGCCATTGCATGGGATGGCCTTAGGGAATTTACAATGATAGGAAAGAAATAACCAGATCGCTTCATACAAGTTGAGTCTCATGGCAGTTTGCCATCAAACTAGTCTTATTCAATTTGCAGTGACTTCAAAGAGTGTAGAACAACAACCCGAAGGCGTGTGCACTTAAAAAAAAAATGTCAACAGTAAGAAAGGGGGGAAAATGTTTCCTGGGGTCGATATCAAAGAAAATAACACTAGGTACTTCAATCCTCATGTTTGCCAGAAGGTTTGAAGTGCTGATAAGCTATTTTTAATGTAGCATGTTACTGAGTCTTATTCAATGACAATTGAAAAGTGGGCATTTAGGTGTAAAATTAAAAATACGAAAAGAATTAGGAAAAACAAGTAAATAAACCAGGCAATGTAGTACAAGTCTGTAATCCCAGCTACTCCAGAGGTATAGGTAGGAGAATCGAGGTTCAAGGCCACCCTCTAACCAAAAAATAATTAATTAAATTTAAAAAATAGAGAATCTTACCTGAAAAATAACTAAAGCAAAAATGTACTGAAGGTATGACTCAAGTGGTAGAGTACTTGCCTTGTAAGTACAAAACCTTGAGTTCAAAACCCACTACTGCCCCCTCCAAAAAAAAAGACAAAAGGAAGGAAAGAAGGAAGGAAGGAAGGAAGGAAGGAAGGAAGGAAGGAAGGAAGGAAGGGAAGAAGGAAGGAAGGAAGGAAGGGAAGAAGGAAGGAAGGAAGGAAGGGAAGAAGGAAGGAGAAAAGGAAGGAAGAAGGGAAGGAAGGAAGGAAGGAAGGAAGGAAAAAATCTAAATGATAACAACTGTCCAGGGATCAGAATTAGTTATAGATTTCAAATGGTTTGAAATCCTCTGGAAATTTCCCTTCATACTCTTTATATTCTTATTAAAATATAGTAATGTTTCATATAATGAAATACAACCGCAAATCAATTGGGCTTGGTACTGGGTGGAGTCTGTCCAAGAGGGGATGAGATGGTGATTAAAAAGTATCTGCTTGGACTGGTAATGTGATTTAGTGGTAGAGTGCTTGCCTAGTATGCATGAGGCCCTAGGTTTGATTCCTTGGCACCACATAAACAAAAATAAACCACCAACCATCTCTTTAAAAAAAAAAAACCTGCTTAAAAATCACTGCAGCAATGTCTTATGAAGTCTCAGCTCTGTAGTTTTCCCTTCTAGTCAATTCCCATTAGAACACCATGTTTTTTACAGCCCATTGGATCAACCATCCATCTCTCAAAACTCCAGAAAACCCATAACATCTGGTAGGATCAAACTTACCCTTCACTCCCCATCAGAAGTCCACAATATGACATCTACGGCTCAGTCATTGGAGGTGGCTCCCTGTCCTGACTTAGTTAATAAATGCCTGTTCTTTCTCATGGATTTGCAGAAAGTCACTTGTTCAAGGAATTCATCTCTATCCTATGTAATGAATAATGAATCACACCCCTGGTTACAGCCAGCATTGCATATGGAAACCATCAAATCTTACCTAGGCTTTGTGTATTTCATATAAAAGTTCAGACTGTCCGTTCTTTTGAGAGTCAGATGTTCTACTAAGGCTTGCTATACATTCTGCAAAAATTCGACTAGAAGAATGGAAAAGATGTTCATCTTGCCGCCCCTTTCAAGGAAGATTCTTCAAAAATAGCAGCATCTTTCTAATAGTTTTTTGGTTTTGTTTTTAAAGAAAATATGTTAGCAAACGTCTATGATGCTGGAAGCAAGATTGAGGGTAGAGATTTCATGTTATTTTGATTGAGGTTGAAGCAAAGGGACAATGGTAATGTTGCCCACAGGGAGAGACATAGACTTGGCAATTTGCCATAATCCCAATTCTTTAACTTATGCTCTCCCTCTTCGATTACTATCTCCAAAGTGTGCATGCAGAGGGCCAGCTCAGACTGGTCCAGATTTCAGTCAAATCTCTTGCCTAAATGTTTAAGCAAGTATTTTCTCCAGGATAAAAGATCCCTTGGAAAATGGCAGCCAATAAAACCAGCTAGGGCAAAGGACCAACTTTGTCCTGTACTCTATGATCTGGGACAAGTCACTGAAACTCTCTTTGCTTTACCAACAGGCATAATGGGGATAATGATTACAACAAACACCAATGAGCCTTCTGCCATTGTCTGAGCATGAAATGAGAAGGTGTAAATGAAAATCGTAAGTCCCCTCAAAATGGCAAGGTGAGCTTTAGTATTGCGATTACAGTGACCAGGAAGCATGGACCAGATGCTAATGCCAGCCATTCAAAGACAATACTCAATTTCCCTGGAATCAGGGACAAAGAATAATAGATGACAAAACCGAAACTCGAGTTGGGTGAGTTGCACATCATTATCAGCTGTCATGAAGCAGATCCAGATTGAAACCAAGTTCACGTTCTGCTCTACATTTCCAACAGCATCACAGCACTTAGTCACACAATGAAAATTGTTGTAGTGGTTGAAATCATTATTTGTACTGATTTACGCCTTACATTAGGAGCAACTGGGTTAACCACATCATACGTATTAGCTCCTTTTATTTTTGTCGGTCATGGGGCTTGAACTCTGGGTTGGGGTGCTGTCCTTGCACTCTTCAGCTCAAGGTGAGTGCTCTACCGCTTGAGCCACAGCTTCATTTCCAGTTTTCTGGTGGTTTTTTATTGGAGATAAGAGTGTCACCAACTTTTCTGCCCAGGCTGGCTTTGAACCGTAATCCTCAAATCTCAACCTCCTGAGTAGCTAGGATTACAGGCGTGAGCCACCAATGCCCAATCATGAGGTGAGAAACTTCTCTTTTTCTCTCTTCCTCTCTCTTCTCCTCTCTTTCCTTCACCTCCCTTCTCCTCTTTTGGCTGGATGGTTATGACAAAATATCACAAGTTTTACTACTCAAGAGAAATGACTAATTCAAAATAATTTTTTCCATTATTTAAATTTTGTGGACAATTTTGTTGTGTGGTTTGGGTTTGGGTTTGGGTCTTGATTTGTTTGTTTGTTTTTTAACTCAGGGCCTGGGCACTGTCTCTGAGCTCAAGGTTAATGCTTAAGGCTAGTGCTCTACCACTCGAGCCATAACACCACTCCTGGCCTTTGGGAGTAGTTAATTGGAGATAAAAGTCTCACAGACTTTCCTGTCCCTGCTGGCTTAATCACAATCCTCAGATCTCAGCCTCCTGAATAGGTAGGATTAGAGGTCTGAGCACTTGGTGCACAACAGCCTTATGTTTGAATCTATTCTGAATTTAGTTTCTAATAGCAAATAAATTTGTATCCATAGGCATCAATATCTGTAGGGAAAATGAATGAATGAGTGAATGAATGAAATTAATACAAAAAGGAGTTGGAAACAATTTGATGGAAAAATCTTCCACTGTTGCACATGATATACTCTTCAGTCTTTGTTCTGGTCTGGTAGTGGAGATTCCCTTGTACCTTCCAGATTATTTACTAAAATAAAAATAAAAATGTCATGTGCATTTTCATTTAATTCCACCAAACAAACTATGACTACTATCATCTTAAATTTCAACTTTCCCATAAAATATAATTTCAATGGGTCTGTTTTTCTGACAAACATACTAAGGAGGAGAGAGGTTGCACTGCATACGAACATTCCACATTTATGATTAAGAAGGTGCTGGATGCAAGTCTAACTTTTACTGGACCACAGGACCCATGTTGTCAATCCGTGTGTCATTCATCCTTTGGGTTGTACCTGCTCTCAAATTGGGCTCTAGATGAAGGAAACAATAGAGTTGTGCAGTCTGAAGGGCTATCCGCCCATTTGCAAACTTTCAAATTAGGTCAGCTTGTTCTCAGATTTCTTTCAAAGTTTTGGAGGAAAGATCTAAGGAATGATTTTATACTAGTCTTCATTCTTGCATTCTTGGGTTATAGGCCCTGTGATACAGGCCTACTGTTTGCTGCTGTTGCTGGACTGATTGCATGACTTAAGGATTACATATTATTTCTGTCCATCACAAAAAATTTTAGTAATGCTTTGTGCTATACTGTTTTCAAAGTCTTTAGTGAATAATTGTTCTACAAGGAGGAAAAGAGTTCTAGTTAATATAACATACTTACCAATGATCCTAAACCATTTAATTCAGAATTTATCATAGTTCATACAGTCTGGGCAAAAATTTATCTTCTAGAAAAAAAAATCAAACCAGTAAGCATATCACTAATGTAAATAAGTTTAGAAGAAGGGTTTGGAAGTCCCTTAAAAGGCCAAACTATTTTCAAGCAATTTAAAGCCACCCTGTCATTAGGTTGGTGTGCTAATTACAAATCATTCTAATTGATTCAATAGTCTCCCAAAAGACTGCCATAATGTACTAGGCAAACACTTCATTAGCCAAACTGAGTTACTGTAGCTTAAAGAAACAAAGATGGAAGGGAAAAGAGAATGAAAGGGAAAGACAGAAGGAAGGAAGGAAGGAAAGAAAGAAGGAAGGAAGGAAAGAAGGAAAAGAAAGAAAGGAAGACAGAAAGACAGAAGGATAGAAAGAAGAAAGAAAGAAAGAAAAAAGAAGGAAAGAAAGAAGGGGAAGGAAGGAAGGAAGATAGAAAGACAGAAGGACAGAAAGAAGAAAGAAAGAAAGGAAGGAAGAAAGAAAGAAAGAAAGAAAGAAAGAAAGAAAGAAAGAAAGAAAGAAAGGAAGGAAGGAAGGAAGGAAGGAAGGAAAGAAGGAAGGAAGGAAGGTGATGGAAAGCTAGATTTCTTCTTCCATTCCCATAATAAAGAAGGTCTCTTTCTCTGACTGTATTCTCAGTCAGGGTTTTTCACTGTTTTGATTTAGTGAATGCTAATGGGAGACAGAAAGGAGAAAATGGACTTTTTTTTCTTTCCTACATCCATCTTGTCTCCCTTTGTAGAAAACATCTGTTGTTCATTCTTGATCAGGATCAATTTCCCCCTTTTTTCCTTAACAATCTGGATTCCCAGCCCAGCTCCCTTTCGGAATCACCATATCTCTACTATCTGTCCAGGTAGCTTAGACCCACTCTACCTTCCTAGATGGAGGATGACCAATCAGAATAATGATGGGTGGTTTTAGGCGTGGGCACATGTCCCAAGGCATGCCAATGAGAGCTGGTTGCTCCAGAGTTCACTGATAGAATGTAAGTCAGTAGCCCAGATCCACCACGTTTAGGACTTGCCTGAGAAGAAAAGTTAGGCAGAGAGAAGCAGAAAGATTCCTCCTGATCCTGTCATTTGACGCTCTCTGAACCAGGTTGTACCTGAAGTTACTTTGTAGCCCTGGTTTTCTACTCCTATAGATCAATATATTCCTTTTTCAATTAAACTACATTTTATTATCTTATTTTATTGTTCTAGCATTCTTCAGGTTGCAATATCACTTAAAAGAATTTAAATGAGTTTTAGCCACTTAAGGAATCGCTTAAAAAGAAATATTTTCTGAAGTATGTATGTGTGTACTTGTGTGTATGAGTGTGTATGTGTGTGCACATGTATATGTATATATGTATATGTATATATATACATATATATATTATATATATATATATTGAAATGAGGACTCACCATGTCACCCAGACTTGTCTCAAATTGGTAGGCTTAAGTGATCCCATCTCAGCCTCTTGCTGGGATTATAGCCCTGTATCACCATCCATGTTCTTACTATGCACATACTTTCCTATCTTTGTCTATTACTAACCTCCATCTCTGAATCCTCACAAATTGAAAAGTTCATTATATTATTTATACCAGAACTGAAGGTTGTAATTCTGTATATACATATATATATATATACATATACATATACATATACATATACATATACATATACATACAACGTGTAAGCAAGCAATTTCACATTTCTGTATTGTCAATATTAGGAATCATTTTCATATTTGTTCTGAAGCATCCATCTCTTCCTCCCTGAATTTCCAAGAGCTGCTTTTCAGCCTGAAAGTAAAAGTCCAACCGAAAAACTTGATAGTAATGATGTCTGGGAAAAGAGCTGACATCAGAGCTTCTACTCTTGAGACTCAGCTCATAATGGTCATTTTCCATACATGGATTTCAGCCTTGTCACCTACGAGGTGTGTATAAGCAGACATACTTCTCCAAATGGTTAGCAACTATACATGAGCTCCATGCCCACTACACTCAGGTCAAAATCTGTACCATGATCCATATCTAATCAATCTTCTAGACTGAGTCCTGAGGAGTCACAACTTGCAAATCTTTCCAGGAGATTCTGAAGGAGTAGTTGTAGGGACATGGATTTAGGGGAAAATGCATTAATGATTTTAATAAAGCAGTGGATTTTAAAAAAATTGCCTAGACTCACCAGCAAAGTTGTTTAGAAATATAACCACCCTTGTGCCAGCCCAAGGCCTTGGAATGTATCTATTTGACAAGTAATACTGGTGGTCCAGAGCCTTTTCTGGGCCCCAGAGATCACCGTCCAGAACAGCTTCTGTTCCTGTTCAGCAACTAGGCCTCACTCAGAGTGGACACACTCCAAACTACATCAGGAAGTCCACTGCAGAGACCTGCACTGGTTATGCCAACAACCTGCAAGCAAAATCCACCTGCTTGTCTCCATCAGGAACCCAGAAGAAAGCCAGGTGTAAATGGCACAGACCTACTATAATCATAGCTACTCAAAAGGCCAAGATCTGAGGATTGTGGTTCAAAGCCAGCTCGGGTGCTCATGAGATTCTTCAGTTTACTAGCAAAAAGCCAGAAGTGAAGATATGGCTCAAATAGTAGAATGCCAGCCTTGAAGAAAAAAGCCAAGTAAGAGTTCAAGGCTCTGAGTTTAAGCCCCAGGAGAAGGAAGGAAGGAAGGAAGGAAGGAAGGAAGGAAGGAAGGAAGGAAGAAAGAAAGAAAGAAAGAAAGAAAGAAAGAAAGAAAGAAAGAAAGAAAGAAAGAAAGAAAGAAAGATAGAAAGAAAGAAAGAAAGAAAGAAAGAA
>NW_012267322.1:3462902-3490532 GCF_000151885.1 Dipodomys ordii | reverse complement strand
AGAAAGAAAGAAAGAAAGAAAGAAAGAAAGAAAGAAAGAAAGAAAGAAAGAAGGAAGGAGAAAGAGAAAGAGGGGGGAGGGAGGGAGGGAGGGAAGGAAGGAAGGAAGAAAGGAAGGAAGGAAGGAGAAGGAAAGAAGAGAGAAAGAGAAAAAGAGAAAGGAAAGGGAAAGCAAAGTAAAGGACAGCAAATTTTTTGTTGCTTTTTAAATTGTTACAGCTCTTTTTGGTTGTCCTAAACTTTAAAGATGTTATGGACACTTAGTGCCTGTCCAAAATGCCACTAATGCTCTGCCCATTGAAAAATATTGGTCAGGGGAAGGACCAATATTCTCTGTCAAGAAGCAGAATGTTCAGGCAACCGTTATAATACACTCCAGCGAAGAGAGCCTTTTTGTTATTGGCTGATTCCGTGTCATATGCAATAAGAAGCTTCATGGATTCAGGAACAGTACCTTACAAAGTAGAATGAAGAAGCACAGATGTGTGATAGATATTAAAAAGTCTGTGGCAGGAGACTCATGTTTCTCCTTCCTTTGTGTCCCATGTTCTTTCCATGATTATCACTAAGTTTGTTTTGCTCTGGCCCAGAGGCTGCAGATGGTAAGCTGTATGAAACCCATTGGTTTTTGTTGTTGTTGCTGTTGTTTTTTGATTTTTACCTAACACACCAAATGGTAAAACCTTCTGATGGTAACCTCTAACACTTTGAATGCTTAAGACTTCGCATTAACTTCTCTCTTGTAGCTTTGTTGGAAACATTCAGCCTTGCAGAGTGGACTCCACTTGGAGACAGTGGTGGTCTCACCACCAGGTGAGAACTATCCCTGGTTCCCATGTGCAATCTTTGCATCCATCCCAAGTCTTTCTGTCATCAGCTTTGGGGCTTCAGACACTTGCGCCTCGGACCCTTCTGTAGTCATTCCCTCTTTCTTCCCAGTCCTGCCTCAAAAATTCTCCCATGAGTCAACCTCAACAACCAGGTGAGGTGAACACCGCTCCCATGACTAGACCCATGGCACTGACAGAAAGACCAAAATCCAAAGAAGACAGGACTTGCCCTGCATCAAAGACCAACTCTTTCCTATCACAATGACCTCAATAAATCAGTTCCCTCTTCCCTTCCCACATCTCCCCCGCCCCCAATCACCAAACTATTTCTAAGTGAGCTTATTCTCCAGCTTAGTTCAGGTGTCTCTGGCTTTGTGAGGCTATAAAAGAATTGGATTTAGCTCTGTTTGGCTTCCCTGTTCCTTCCTGACAGTGCTATTTAATGGACAAACAGTTTGTTTTATTTATCTGACAGGGTTTCTTCACATTGTTTCAGGTTATCAGCCCTCCCTTGCAGATCATATTACAGCTTGTGCCGGGTTCGACCCTCAGTAGAGTTCACTCTAAATCAGATCCTTATCATTACTGCAGTGATAAATAGAGAGGCCTGGAAGCCCACAGCCAGGTTATTTATTTAGTACCTCTGAGGATCATGTTTTATACAGCCAGGGCTTCGTGTCAGACCTTCCCTGATCCAGCTTAAGTTGCATGCAGGAATTAAAACCCAAAGTCCCTTAAATAATGTTAACTTAATAGCTGACATTTTTATGAAATAAGTCTGCGTGGTGGGGGGCAGAGAAGGGGGCAATGCAGACAAGAGCTGGATGTTGGTTTCAGAGAGAAAGAGAGAAAATAGAGAGAGAAGGCAGCAGAGAGAGAGGAGAGGAGAAAAAGGCTTTGATTTTGAGGTTTATTCCAAACCAACAGGGAATATTTTGCTTTGACTTCCATGAAGTCTATCTTGAAGGGCTGTGGTTTTTAAATAGAGACAACATCATGGAGATGACGTTACATGGTGGGGTTGCATAGGCAGGGGAGGGGAGCATTCTCTCTGTGTAGTGTTCTAGACAGAACCATCTGGATGGGAGGGGGCCAAGGGAGGGCATGAGAACCAGCTGGCAGAAGCCTCATTTTCATCCCGTTTCTTCAATACAAACAACTATTGACGAGATCCATAAAGTTAGTTGTGTGTGTGCATACACACACACACACACACACGCATCACTGTATTGTTGTAGCTTGTATATCTCACGCACACACACACATCACTGTATTGTTGTAGCTTGTATATCTGTTTGTGCACATGCACACAAAATGTGTTATTTTGCCAAAAGCCAACATTTAATATATGCTACTATTTTGGGCATTTGTCTTTTGGCATTTCTTCGTTAGTAAGAACTTAAAATCTGCACAGTATGAGCTACTTTCAACCCTGTGGTAGTGGTGGTAGAGAACATAGCTCCCTAGAGCTGCTTCACTTTTTTTTCCTCCCAGATTCCCTAATTGGAAGGGACAGTATGGCCCCGTTTAAATAGCCCCAAACTGAACTGCATCTTCTGAGGGAGGCTGAGGCAGAAAGAGCAGCAGCCTTTTCCATTTACGTTCCATAATAGGCATGCAAATTGTCTCCCATCTCCTAGATACCTGGGCCTGCCCCCATTTCTCCCTACTGTAATCTGCTTAGCTCGTGCATAGAATGACAAAAACAAGCCTTTCTGCTCAAGAAAAAGAAGAGGGGGAAAAAAGTAGACTCTGTGCCCTCTTTCTTGGGTCTTGCCAAATCCTTGCTCCTGGGCCTCATGGGTCCTGCAGTCTGTCTGTCTGTCTGCTTTGTTTGTTACTAGCCACTGAAATGATGACTTCATTCCTGGAGTTAAGCTTTCAACTAAGAAGCTAGGGGCATTCTTGGCTATGCTTCCGCAGCTTGCCATTTAAGAATAGCCCTTTGGGGGGGGGTACCCTAGGTTACTCATTCAAAAACATGCCTCCTGTCCTTGACCAACACAGCAACTGCCAAAGATGATCTGCTGGCAACGACAGCATAAATGTCCCCCTGAGCCTGGCTGGGAGGGAGGCTAGATCAAAACATGAACATTAAAACATGATGTCAATGAGTATGTAATACAGCCTTCTGAACAGAAGGTGGCACCCAGCAGGCCCATACTGCCAGGTAACCAGCCCAGAGATCCCCAGGTCTTACAGAAGCTAGGAGGTGTCAGTCGGTGTCACAAGTTAGGGACACAGGACAAGTCAAAAGAAAAGGCCCTGACTGTGTCAGGATTGAATATCTACCCCCAGACCTAGAAGAGACTCCAACATGGCTACCAACCAACAAGATACACAGGAGAAACACCCGTTGGGAAGAAAAGGTGGTTGGAAAACTGTAGTCGTCGAGTGGGAAAAGGAAGTCATTGTTGGAACTGTGTGAAGATAATTAGGAAGAAAACATTGTCATGGTGTCTTCTGGCTTCATAAATCTGTTTAAAAAAAAAAAAGATGATGGTTGTGGAGAGAAAAGAATTAAGTCCTTGTCAAATGTTTTCTCCAACTCCCATTCCTTTTATTTAATAACATATAAGCATGTACTCTGTTTCAGGGTTGGTCTAAGCACTTTACAACTATGAACTCATGTGGGCCTCAGAGCAGCCCCGGGAGCGCAGTGTAGTCATTGCCATCTTACAGAAAACACGGTGGCACTGGGAGGTTAAGTGATTTATCTCAAGATACTTAGTGCCCACGAGGGGTTCAGACCCCAGTGGTCTAGCTCAACTCCATGGATTTTTCAGAGGCTCCAGCAGCAAATCCTTAATACAAAGTGCTTGGAACAGGTTGACTGATGCAGAGCCTCGCTCTTGAGAGGCTTAGGAGTTTGTTTCTTCTTTCTCAGGGTCTTTCTTCATCATTGATTTCACAAATCTATACTGTGTGTGTGTGTGTGTGTGTGTGTGTGTGTGTGCACGTGTGTGTACGTGCACGCGCGCACTAGTCCTGGAGCTTCAACTCAGGACCTGGGTGCTGTCCCTGAGCTTTTGTGCTCCAGGCTAGCACTCTACTACTTCAGCCACAGCTCCACTTGTGGCTTTTTGGGTAGTTAACTGGAGATAAAAAGTCTCATGGATTTTCCTTCCTTGGCTGACTTTGAACAGTGATCCTTAGCCCTCAGCCTGCTGAGTAGCTAGGATTATAGGCATGAGCCTCCAGCTCCTGGATGCAAATCTATATGCTTCATACCTGACCATCTCCTTTGATCTGGAGATACCTATTGTGTGCTGTGTCTGGATCTTGGATCTTGTCTGCTGGTCTGGTAAGATGGCAGGTCTCTGGATCTTGTCTGATGGTCTGATGAGATGACAGGTCTCCCTTTGCATCCTCCACTCTGGTCTGCTCACCTCTGCTGTGTGGACAGGTTGTGACTCTTAGTTAGTTCTAATGGTTCTTCTGTCTTGTATCCTCCTATTCTTAACCCATTGATATCTTTGGCCTCTGAAATCTGCCTGCAAATAACAACACACTCACATTCTGGTACATATACAACAATGTGTGTTGGAGAAAAAAGTATGAAAAAATGTAGAGTGAACAATGTAGGGTGAAAAAAATGGTAAATCAATCTGGACTTCTACCAAGACCTTATACCTGCTCACCTGTGGCTTGCTCCTTTTTGAGACAATTATCCAGGCACATGAAGCCCTCAAAAGCAGCAGCAGCCAGCTCATAAGTAGAAAACACAAATTGTTAAAAGTAGCTCTTTATTTGAGTCTCCAAATGTGGTTTCAGCACAGAGCACCAGCTCCTTCCAACTGGAATGATTCCATCCTTGACATCAAAAAAGAAATTGGGCAAACCCTTGTAGAGAAAAAGTGCTGTCAAAACAATGTAAGAAGAAATGAATAAAATATAAAAATCGTACATAATCACATGAAAAGAATACCTGTCTGTAGCCCAAAAGAAATGAATATAAAAAGGTTAGAATAGCTTATTATTTAGGGTATTGGAATTTGGATTTTAAAACAGTATCTACTAAAGTCAGGCACAGAGACTCATACCTGTAATCCTAGCTGGTTTGAAGCCAGCCTAGGCAAAATGTTCAAGAGACCACATCTCAGCAAAAAACCTGGGCAAAGAGATACATGCTCGTCATACAGACCTGGATACAGTGGTAAGTGTAAATAGGAGGACTTATGTCCAGGTTGACCTGGGCAAACAGTGAGACCCTGTCTTAAAAATAATCAAAACAAAAAATAAAAAGGACTGGAAGCATGCTCCAGCAGTAGAGCAACTGAGGAACAAGCACAACATCCTTGAGTTCAAACTCTCGTGCTACCCAAAAGAATATCAACTGATAGTTATTTGAGTGTGTGTGTGTGTGTGTGTGTGTGTGTGTGTGTCAGGGGGAGGGGGAATGGATATGTACACTCATGTATATACGTATGTGAAGACTAGCAGAATATGAACACAAAGATCTTACCATCATTCAAGGGAACAGAAAGCCAGGATATCATTCCTGACCTATTCTACAAAAGCAGATTGATCTCTGACTCAATTTTCAGGTGGATTGCTCATGCCATGACCACATAATAGCAAATGTAGTCAATATCAACTAGATTCAATTTCTACAATTTGGCAAGAATGGCTCTTTAGGTTCAAGGTAAGTACATTGTGAGAGCACATGGAAGGTATTTGGCATTGAAGGGCGGCTGAGTCAACCTTGCACCTGGCTGTAATATACATATTAGAATGATTGTGATTGAAAAGCAATAAACCTATTTTAGAAACAAAAACAAGCTTATTTGTGTCAACTTAGTAGCGTGAATCATATTCATACTGGAGTAATGCTCAATGAGCACTCTGGGTGTGTAGAGCTTATTATTTTTGCTTAATGTAACATCCAGTTAGTGTTGCTCAAGGATATGTGAATTTACATTTGAAAATATGTTTTTCACTTGGCATTTAGTTATGTTTATACATAATTAACTCATGTGTTACAATGGAAATAATAATAACAGGAATTTTTTTACGTAATGATAGGAGCAATAACTTATCCAGAAGATTTTGAGATACAGCCAAGGTATGACTGTTTAATTTGAGAAGTGTTTTCAGGGAATACTCAGAAAGAACAGGATGGATGAATGGGGGAAAACATCCAGTCCATGGGCATTGATGAGCAGGCTTTCACTATGAGCAACAGAGATTAATATCCACATGGGGAAACTGAGAAAACATGTTTCCTGACTTCTCCCAAGGCAGGGAGTCAACTCTGAAATACCTCTGGTGGAGGTATTCACCAATCCTTTTTTGTCCTAGAGAGATATCACCTACCCTGCATTTCCAGTCTAGCTGGCTCTGACCCAGTTGCTCCAATCAGCCAAGGAATGCCACCAGCAAGAAATACTTAGCAGGGGTGGTAAGCCTTGAGGTTAGATAGAGAGGCCACCAACAAGCATATTAAGTAATCTACTGCTTCTTTTGATATCAACAGCAGAAAGCATCTACGGTTTTGCTTAGTTTATAACCTCATCATGAAATACCTTTGCCAGTTCCTAGGCACCCACAGCAAATAATCAATTCATATGCTTTCCAGAAACAACTTGTCATTCAAGGCTCAGTTCAAGCCCCACTTCCTTCAAGAAACACTCTCTGATCTCCCCTACGTCCCAGGACCACCATCGCCGTTCAATTGTAGGTCTGCTCATTCTGCCTCTCTTGCTAACAGTGTAGTCTGTCCCGACTTAACCATGTACTGGGTTTACAATAAGGTTCTGAACAACCAACACATGGGAACAAGTGTTAGGCCATTTTGGGCATCATCTGTGAGGGGATGGGTCAGTCTAATTTTTAGGTGACATCATAGGAAATGTTTTGCTCCTGTGTCTATGCATCAGCCCATCCTATTCAAGTTCAAAGGTAGTAGCAACAACCCCAGTATTGACCTGTGTGACTTCTCAGTAGGTTCTGAAGTCAAGCAAGGAAAAGAGCTCTTATGTGTGGTATGCCTCTCCAATTCCTACCCATAAGGCACAGAGACATCGAGCTCACAAAGCAGCATTGAAAGAATTACCTCCACAATCCAAGGTGTTAGGGCTGTCACAGATAATGACCCTTGCTTCAAGGCAACTGAAGAATGACCTATAAGTTGATGAAAAAATAAACTACTGTGAATGACAGATAGTGCGTGTCACAAATTGGAGGCCTTACTCTTGTGTTGCTAACGGTGCCTCAGTCCAGTTTGTGTGACCGCTATAACAGAACACCAGAGTTTCTGGGCAATTTGGAATGAACAGAAGTTTATTGGCTCTCAGTTCTGGAGGAGGGAAAGTCTAATAGTGAGGTACAACTGGTAGGGGTTTTCTTACCATGCCATTGTATGACAGAAAGCTGAGGAAGAGCAAGGGTCTACTCCCTCTTTTATAGTGGACCCAGTCCTTCCCATGAGAATGAGTCTCCCATTGCTCATACTCTGGATACTGTTAGAATAGCAAGTTTCCCTTCAAGTTTTAGAAGGGACCATTCAAATGACAGCCAAAAAGAATAGGATTAAAAAGCTGAATGAAATGTGAGGATTTACCTTTCCTTGTAATCTCAGTCAATTTTTCCACAAAATCAACAGACTGATAGGTTCAAAAATCTATATCCGCTGTGCTCAGTGTTCTGCATGGCTCTCAGTTGTTTCTAGACTAACCCTGAAATTTTTAGGTTATCCTTCAGGTGTGGGCCCAGCCTTCCTCACTCCATATCCCCACCAGACACCAGTGCTTTATGTTTTCTAAACCATACTTTAAGACCTCTGCCCACATTACTACCGCAATCTAAAGCTTTTTCCTTGTGTTAGCTTAGTTAGCAAGTTCCTTCACACACAGTCTCTAGAATTCACCCCATGAAAGGCTTCTCTGACAATCCTGCTGAAAGCAAATCCTTTCTCTACATTTGTCAGAGTTACATCTTTACCTTTGTGCAATAATTCCACTGGTACTGAAATACTTCAGTAGAGTGTTAGCATTCCTTAGCCAGAATGTGTACTTTGCATTTTTTTTGTTTCCAATACAATCTCAAACTTTTAATAAAAGCTATCTTCAGAGAATGAAGGAAAGGGTGACATTGACAAAAAAGAAATGTATTCTTTACCTGCCTTAAGGAACTGTAACCGCTCTGTACATCATTTTTATAATAACAATTTTTAAGTGTCTTCAGTGATTAAGCATAGAAGACACACTGTTATGGCTGTGGGTGTGGCTTGTTCATAGCTCATAGCTACATCCCTTCCCAGTAGGGATGTGAGATAAATCCCCCAGGCAGCTTGGAGCTAACGATATGAGAGTTTTGTGACTGATGCTCCATGATGAGGTGCTACATGCCTTCTATAAAATTATTGATAGTAACAAGTGTTGGCAAGGATGTGGGAAAATGGGACCCTTGTAGATTGGTTGCTGGTGGGAATGTAAAATAGGACAATCACAATAGAAAACAACTGGTCAGCAACCCCACTCACTTATACCCAAGGGATTTTTTTAAATGCAAGAAAATTATATAAATATGCCTTACTTATAATAGCCAAGACCCAAATTCCCTCCACTGATGAACAGATGAACTAAATGTAGTGTATGTACTCATTGAAATATTTTTCAGTCATACAAAGGAATGAGGTCCTAGTTCAACATGGATCAATGTTGAAAACATTGTTCTTAAGTGAAAGAAGCCAGACACAAATGGCCACATATTTACATGAAATAGCTGGAGTAAGTAAATCCGTAGAGACAGAAAACAGATTCGTGGTTTCAAGGTCCTGGCGAGAGGAGAGTGGGGAATGGGACTGAACTGTAGGAGGCACAAAGTTTTCTTGGAGGTAAAGAAAAGTCTGGAATAATAGACTGGTGACTGTTGTACAGAAGTTTGAATATACTTAATGCCACTTTAGGATTTTTAGGCGTGGGACACCTTAAAATGATTTCAATAGAAAATTCTGTTATGAATATTTTATCATAATTTCCCAAAGGGCCAGTATATTGCCTCTCAGCATGTTAGCATGCCATGGGCTCCAGAGGCCTCACCCCGGCTAAAGTTCAGATCTCATCCTAAAACACTCCTTGCTGATCTCTCCTCTTCCCTGTCCTCCGTCCAATTTTTTCTACAAATTTCTTCTAAGAGCACGTGCTCCGTAAATCAAGAACATCTTGATCACGCTGACAGATTCTGTTTCTATAGGCTTGACCAAAGCCCCAAGTGAACCACTGAGCCAAATGATCGTGAAGATGAATTTTTTAAATGCCCTAGCACTCACAGCTTGGAGGTAGGATTCAAACTCAGATGCGCTGTACCACTGTCTATTTGATCACCACAATGAGCCCTCCTTGCTGAGGGACACGCTGCTGTGGGGCCAGATGATACTCCATTAGGGATCATGTCCTTTTCTCTTTTCATGTGTGCTTTGAATGTCTGCACCCCAGGATAAGTGGGAAGCCCGGCTCAGTGGTTCTTTCTTTGCAATCCCAAGTCCTGTGTGATAACAACAAAGAGGAAACATGAAAACGGCCAACCCCCACCTCCCCAGTAACAGAGAACTTACTGTATGTAGAAGCCCAGCTGTCCAAACTGAGATTGTTTGAGTGTCCAAGCTTATAGAAAGATTGGATTAACTCACTTGCCCTTGTGAAGACATTAATATTGTTTCGTCGCTGAGCAGCTGAAGCCCCCCATAAATCACCATTTAAAGGCAAATTTGTAAATGCCTAAGTGAAGGCATAATAGTAGTGTTGTAATTCTTATTGAACATGCCCAGAGTGGTGGGTTATTTATGGCATGGTGTTCAATGTTGAAACATTTGGGGGCATAAATTACCAAGTCTTGAGTTTATGGGAAGTTTATAAAAAGGGAAACAATAGAAATAAAATCTAATTTGGGGAGGGGGGATTATGGTGAGGACTGACTCAACCAAATGAGAAACCATTTTTTATGCACTTGGTGAATGGTACCCAAATTGCCAGATCAAAAGATGGATATAGTTTTCCCATAAGTTCAGCTAAAAAGCAGAAGCACACAGGTATGCTCCTGTTTTTCCTTCACAGCTGGGTTTAAGCGAGGCATTTTTCAGCCACTGCCGCCTAAAAATCACTATGTTCTCACCCCTGCATCTGTGGTTCAATTGGAGTCCAGCTGACCTTCTCTGAGACTCTTTGAACAAGGCCGCAGATGACCAGTCAGGTTCAGGTGTACTGCTATGTCTGTCATGTTTCTGCAGCCATCCGACACCCAAGCAAGTTCCTCTCATGGTTGTGGCACAAGTGAAGAGATCAAGCCCAAACACACTGATGCTTGTCAAGACTCTACTGTATCCTACTGGCCAATGTCCTATTGGACAAAACAAATCTCATGACTAAACCCAAGGTCAAGGAACAAGAAAGTGTGTTCTTCCCATTACTGAAACAAACAAAGCTACATATATGTTAATCTATATTGGAATGTGGGCATGCATTTGGCTGCTATCAGAAAAAAAAACATAAACTGGATAGTTTATAAACAATAGAAGTTTACTTCTCACAGTTTCAGAATCTGGGAATTCCAAGTTAAAGACAGTTTAGTCTTTGCTGAAGGCTTACTCTCTGGCTCATACACAACTGTGGAGTGTGTGTGTGTGTGTGTGTGTGTGTGTGTGTGTGTGTGTGTTTTCCTCTTATCAATAACAAGGTTTGAGCTTAGGGCTTTTCAGGGCCTCACACTTGCTCAGCTCTACCACATACCACACCCAGTCCTGCTCTTTACTGATGGTTTTGGATGGAGTCTCATGGACTTTCTTGCCCAGGCTGGCTTCAAACTATCTCTGGATCTCAGTCTCCTGAGTAGCTAGGATTATTATATCATCCAGCTTCTTGCTAGGTGCTTACATGGCAGAAGGGACAAGATATCACTCTCTCCTACCTCCTTTTTAAGAGCACATATTCCATTCAAAAGGGTTCTCCCTCTGTGACCAATCCCTTTCCAGGGCCCCGTTTCCTAATACCATCACAGTGGAGATTAGGATTTCAACACAGGAATTTTGAGAGGCCATGAACATTCAGACCACAGCATGGATGACTATGTGAGGCAGTAGGACCAACAACTAAATCTATCACAGAGAGCCTGAACTATGAGAACTGTGAACCTGTGATTGACAGATCAAGAGGTACATGTGCTCTTATCTGTGCTAATTGACTCAAAGATGAGCATGTGACTACACACGAGCCAATGACAGCCAAGCCTGGGATTCTGGATACAGCTGGGAGGGGAAAAGTCTTTCTGTAGAACTTGGTAAATATCTCTATCATTCACTGTCTCACATGAGGTCTTTCTCTTATCACACTGATCCTTGATTTTCAGGATCTTTCAGCCTGTATGCTACATAAATGTCACTTTCCAAGAGAGCATCAGTTGTCACTGTTAGTCTGGGTTTTGCCTGACTCTCCCAGTCATTGAGTCACTTTACTCCTCAAGTCTTACCTCTTGAACTCAGAAAATTGGAAATCGTTTCAGAAACATCACTATTGTCATAGCAACATTAGTTAAATTAAAATGTTCTAAATTTTTTAAATGTCACCTGTTTCAATAGAAGTCAGAAATATATTTTAAATGAATTACAAACCAAACAAAAAGGAGATTCCAAAAAGGTAAATTAAATGCATAAGTGCTAACACTATTTGTGTTAGAATGACAAATGTTGGGTGCAGGATAATAAGAAATATGAGCTGGTTGATAAAAAGATTGAGTATTTTTCTATAATCGACTTTCCTGCCGCTCCAATTAATAGTGAATTTATTATGGTTTTCTTCATAATGTGGAAAGTCTTTCTGTCTTAAAACCTCAGAGCAGATAAACATTTTAGGTGATTAAAAAAATGCATTTAGAAAATGATGCTCTCTCGGAGGCCTGCGGGAAGAAATTCATACCATTCTTTACAATTTTATTACAGAAGATGAATAAATGTCTGTCACATTAACTTGCTCAATCTCATAAAGGGTGGGAAAGGCAGCAACAAATGCAAATAGCAAAACACAATTTGTTTTCCTTCAGTTGCTTGATGAGAAAGAAAGACTGGTTTTTGTCATATGCATTGCAGGGTCCCATCAAAACTCTCAGTATCTGGATCTAGTTGGCCTAATCCACATTGTTATCTGCATGTGTATGGAAGAGATGGGAAATCAGAAAATGGTAGTGAGGAGCCCATTCCATTCACTCCCCCATTCCACTCACTCCACAGCTTCCTAATTGTATGCCTTCACAACATGACTTTGAAAGTCCCAGATTGAAAAATCATGCTTCTAGAACTTTCTGCTGGAGCCACATTCCAGCAACAGAGCTTGCTACCTAAAACAGTTGCTCTAAATCAATATATAAACACAATGGTCACAATTTGTCTAATTCATATCATTAGTGTTGCTATGCAATAATCTATGAACATTCCAATGGTTGAAAATGAGCCATATTTCTCATGCTTGGGAGTTCACTGATACAGACTGAGAAGCTATAGGTACCTCTGCTCTTCAAGTCTCTATGCTTTCCTGTGCAAAGGGCTAGCCAAGCCTGTGCTTCTCACTACCCTAATAATGGTCAAAGGGAACCAAGTGACTTCCACTGAGTATGCCATCTTTCTTTCTCATGTTATCCACCCAGTAAGGCAAGTGACCAAACCAAGAGCCAAGATATATCCCTTCCTCTGTGTGGAAGGAACATCCAGGCTAAGAGCAAATTATAAACAGAGAGAGAAAGAATTTGAATTATTAGTCTGGCACTTGTGGCTCAGCCTGTAATCCTAGCTACTCAGGAGGAGGAGAGCTGAGGATCATAATTTAAAGCCTCAGAAGAAAGGCTCCAGAGATTCTTGTCTCCAAGCAACCAGTAAAAAGCAAGACATAGATGTATGGTTCAAAGGGCAAAACCTTGAGTCTTGAGCTAAAAAGTCAAGCAAGAGAGTGTGAAGCTCAGAATTCAAGCCCCAGTACTGGCAGGAAAAAAAAATAATAGTAAAAAGGATTGGAACTATTGGTTTAATCTACTATGTTTATGCCTTTTTATACTCATTTGTACATTTATTTGCTTATTCATTTGTACATTATTTCAAGATCATTAACTATTTACTGGGTCAACTATACATTAGGCACAAAGAATGCAAAAGTGTAGGGGTAATGAGTTCCTTGCCTTCGTAGAGCTTGTATGATACTTGATGACAATAAGCAAGTAGACAAATAAAACAAGGGAAATAAAGAAAGAACACTGATGAAGAATTGTGAGCTGATGGAAGTGGAGAATGGGCTAACTTAGAAAGAGCTCTCAGGGAAGACTATCCCCTGTCATTTATGTGGGTCTCATATGTAGTCAAGCCTTGAGTGCTTGCTATATGCCTTCATTTGATGCCACTTCTGAAATACATTGGTATTTCAGAGTTCAAAACCATTAAACCCTTGTATGAAGTATGAACAGATAAATGGATATTCTCAGATATCTTAGATCTATGTGGTTTTTGTCATTTAGCTTCCAAAAGACTTTCTTGGCAAGGCTGGGTAGGAATTAGACATCAAAATCTATGTTGTCGAGAAAACCAGGATGCACTAAAGGAAGGGCTCAAAGGGTAGTCCCCAAATGCTAGGGCTTCCTTCTGGCTTGACCCCACCAAACTTCATGTGCTGCTCAGTTCCTCAGTGTGACCGTCCTGTGGTGGTGCCTTTAAGAGATCTAATCTGTTTGGAGATCTTCCACTCCACCAGAGATGTTAACTGGAGATTGGGGGGAGGGGGGATGATGTTTGAGGTTGAATATTTTTTTTTGTTTTCATTTGTTTTAAAGTCAGAAGGGATGAAAGGGGTAGCATTGATCAAGAGTCACTGTATTCACATACTGCTTTGTTGAAGGACACCTCCTCTGTAGCACTACTTAAAGATAATTGTTTTAAGAGGAAAGACAACAACCAAAGTGTGGCACTTTTTACTCCTGGGAATTTTATGTGTGGCTTTATTATTTTTGTCCTATTTTCAAATTACAATTTTTGTTTTCTCCTTTGCCCACCGAGAAGAGTAGACAGAATTCAACTGCTATTGACTTTTACTAAGACAAATTCTAGATTTATTGATCTGAGAAATAAATATTAATAGAGGTTAAATTGGGGTCAATTTTTAATCTAAGAGATGATAAATCTTGATATATTGTCCATGGTTGGCTGGTCAATATGTCTCTTATGCCATCCAGGTTCTCCTGAACAAAAGGACAGTTCACATGACCTACCTGCAGGCAACAACATCTCCCTTGTCAGCCTTCTTCTCATGCAGAGCCTAGGATGCACAAATCTGTAACACATCTTGTCCTTACAAGGAATGGACCATAATCCAAGCCAAATCATATAATTGAGAAAAAAATAAACTTAGATATTTCAGCAACCAATCTTAGGACTTCCTTTACACGCGTGCACACACAAACACATACTTTATCTTCTCCAGATTGATCACAAGAGTGAAAGGGGTATGGAGCACCTGTTAGTGAGTTCACTTACAGAAGGTATTTCAGCTTGCTCATGCAACTAAAACTCTGATGACAGTATCTTGTTTTTACCTGAATCCACCTATTCCTGCCTCACTATTAATCAATGGTTTTCATTCAACAAATATTGACTTCCTGGTACTTTCTCCTACCTCACATTTACATATACCAAAGGACTATCATAAAAGCTTTTTATATTGACCCATTCATTACTCACAACTGTCTTGCAAGGCAGGCATAATTATTGTGCTGTGTTGTATCCATGAGATGAGGAAACTTAGCTATAAAGAAGAGAAGAAAGTTGTAGAAGCTCACACAGCCAATAGGTAAATCCTTACCTTCAGGTTACACTGTGTACTGGCCCCAATGCTTTCCCACAATGCCTGGCTCTATGACCACATTTCCATGTGCTTAATGCTTGTTCAGGAACTTTCATGCATCAGGAAATGATGGGGAGTGCATGCAAAACTCAAAGTAAACAGCACTTACCACTGGCTAATAGGAACATAAGTGGTTTTCCTTTTCTCCTAACCTTGTTTCCTACTCTTCCCACAAGTTTATGTGTAAGGTATTATGAGTTGTCTAGGAAACATGTAAATGATCATAAATGAGTGAGGAGGGCAAGTGCATTAAAGCCCATTCCAATTTAAACTGCCATTTGCAGGTAGAGCCCAAGAGGCAGAGACAAACTAGTGATGGTTTAAAAACTAGAAGAAATCCCCCTCCATTTGAAAGGAGTCTAAAGCCAGGGCTTTAGAGTTCCAGGATGGCTCTGTTATCAATGAGGACCATCTCTGCTTAAGTTAGGAATGTATTCAGCTGCTAATCATGAAATCTGATGCAACATTACCTTAAACAGGAGTTTGCTTGTCTACCTAATTATCTGTCTATTTGTTTGTTTTTCCATAATGAGAGTTCCAGGGATAGGTGATAGCTTGTGTTGGTTTAGAGGATCAGCCGACATTGATTGTCAGCATGGCCGTCCAGAAAGCCAGCAACTCCTTAGGATATCAGCTTTGGATCTTTGTGCTTATCATCTCCACAACCTAAGGTGCCTGTCTTGGCTCCTGCCATTAGGTACCACCCATGAGGCCAACTTTTGGTATGGGCAGGTTTTGTTTGCTCTTCTCCCTTCTTGTGTATATATGGTGATAACTCATTATGGTTTTAACTTGCATTTCTCTGTTATCTAATATGGTTGATGGTTATTTGAGAGCCTAATTTGTGAGCAGGCTTACCTTTTCCAGCACTCGTAAATAGAAGTCAGGCCTTTTAACCCATTCTATGTTTTATTGGGTTGTTTCTTTTTCTGACTTACATGTGCAAGTTGTTTGTTCTGGATACAAATCCACATTACAAAATCAAAAGGTGAAATTTATTTATGTGTGTGTGATTTTATACATATCCAAACATATTATCTCATGTTAAAATGAGCAAAAAGTTTGGTCATTATGTTTCTATAAGCTAATTCTCTCTCTTTTTTCTCCTTTTATTATCAATACTTACAATTTGGGATCAATTTAAGATGAATTACTTTACTCTTTAAAGTTTATTTTACTATGAAACGATATTTGTGTGTCCTACACCATGAGAAGTAATGGGGGAATTCAAGGGATTTTCTTATGTACAATGATCCTGGCTCTAAGGCTAAGTCCTTCATCAAGGGTAATCCACAAACCAGAGCTGCCATTAACTTCTGTTAACTCCAGGGTTTTGCAGATTACAATCAGGGCTAATTTAAATAGTAGGTTAAGATTTCTTTTTCCATGTCTAACAACTTGAGGCTTTGAAGTTAAGAATAGTACAATAAAAGCTGTATGTGTAGCTGCTTTAGCATTTAACCATGTGTGATAAATATTAGTGGACATATGCCATACTTCTAAGTATTGGATCTTGTTGCTTATCTCGATACCCATTATCACCCAAATAGATAGACATATTGACAGACTGCATGTAGTCTCCATGGGTACTCTTGATAAGAAATTAGCTGCCATGTAAAATAAAATCAGTGCAACTTTATTTCTTGCTCTCTGAGACATGAAAGGGACTTCATGAATGTTTCAAGGCTGTTATTATGTATATCCTATTCATTGATTAAGACAAATATTTGTTTAAAATATAGTTGTGAACTCTCAGTTTCCCAAAATACCTGACAACTATTTGGCCATCTGCCAATGGTTACTAGTTGGGATGGAAAAAGTGGAAAACACAGGAAAATTATGCTTCAGGTTCTAAGAACAGTTGAAGGACAAATACGTGACACTGTGATACAGACTCCAAGCATTCAACAAAGAGATAATCCTCAAAGACACTGGACAAAGTAGAACTTATTTATCCTGGGTCTTAAATGTGAGACAGAATTAGACTGAAAGACTGGAAAATAATAATATAAACAACCCCCCTCCTTCAATTTAGTAGCTTAAAGAAGACAAAGTTATTCTCTTGCATGAGAGGGCACAGAGAAGGCAACCACATCTGCATCATGAGTAGTTCTACTCCACAAGCTCACTCAGATACCCAGGGATCTTCCATACCCCAGGACAAAGCTTTTGCAAACCTGGTACAAGGGACCTCACTAGAAATGAGTCCAACACACAGAGTGGCAAGTCTACTAGCTCGTAGGCCAAGATTCCTGCATGATGCTTCTTAAGGAGGAAGAGGTAAAAGAAAGAAATTCTGATGGCTTAAAGGGCTGCGTAATTTCAATAGAAGAATAGCTTTGGAAACATATGTTTCAATTTCAACTGTCCACAAGATTCTACTGGTATAATTGTCATCTTTGTTATTTTTGCTTCATTACTTTCTTTTTAAAAATGTTTAAGTAGAGTAAGCAATATAGGGTAAAACACATAGTAAGACTTAACAAAAGTTAAGTTCCCCGTCCCCCCTCTAAATCTCTCTAATGTCCAGGCTTTCTTCTAAACTGTCTTACACAACTTCCCCCCAAAGAGTATATTAGCAAGGATACTATATATTATCTTGATGGTAGTATCATTTATAAATCATAATACAAATTATAAAACCAAACTCTCAGAGCTGTATCCAATAGTGCAGACCACCAAGAAGGAATAAATCCTGAACTATCATGCTTCAAATTATATGTTCTCTGTCTTGTTTTTACCTTAGCCTTGTGTTTTAGAGTTAATGACCATAATTGAGTCGTGCAAAATCATGAGCCTTTTTCTGACTTGAGCCATAAGTTCAACAAAGCAATGTACTTTCTTCCCTTGAGGATATTTTCAAGGGATTTGTGGATCTCATTCCAGGATCTCAGCTCCATCCCTCTAAGCATAAATTCTAGGTGGGGCCATCTCTGTCCCATCTCCAGGAGGATCTAGTCTTCTAAGCCATAGGACTTCTCAAAAGTCTTTTTAGTTCAAATGCCATGGGCTTGCCAAACTTCTTTGGCTTTTGATTCCACAAAGTAAGTTCGTGAGAAGCTCTTCAGTCCCCAAATATTTGTTGAGTTCAGATCTATAACTAGTGTTAAGCCAAAGAAAACCAACTTACATTCCAGTAGCTTTACACTAAATTCAAAATAACCTTATAGCTAAGTGACACCTTCTCAACAAGCCTGGGCTTTACACTCAGTGAAACCAGAAATACATATACCCTGGTCCCTATTGTTGAGCAAATCAAAGAAGTCACCATATCAACAAACACTATTTTGAGTTTAGTGAGTATTCCTTGGTGTTACTGGCGAATGCTCCTGGGTTGCAGATTCATATGGACTGTTGTTCCTCCTTTGTAAGGTATCAACAATAGTCATAGCACAAAAGTGCTTGAATATGACCACAGATACTACCTTCACTCATTTACAGCAGTCAGTAATTGATTTTAATTACTTATTTATATTTATTTAGTTATTTATATTTAGTTTATTTATATTTATTTATTTATATTTTTGTGCTGGTCATAGGGCTTGAACTTGGGGCCTGGGCACCATTCCTGAGCTTTTTTCTCAAGGCTAGTGCTCTGTCACTTTAACCATAGCTCCACTTTTGGTTTTTGGGTGCTTAATTGGAGATAACAAGAGTTTTGCAGACTTTCCTTCCCAGTCTGGCTTCAGACCATGATCCTCAGAGTTCTGCCTCCTGAGTAGCTAGGATTGCATGTGTTAGCAACCAGCATCTGGCAGCAATCAGTAGCTTTTAAGTGGAAGTCCTATGACCTGTAAGCCTAAAAGAAGGTGACAGAGACTGAGCATGAACTCATCCACAGCATCCTTGGCATCTAATCTTCAAGTCCACCAAATTAAATCATGAATACCAAGGGTTCTAAGAAGAAGCTGATCTGTGTTCACTAATGCTAATATGTTCTTTGAGAATATCAAACATTTGTTAATTCATTTTGCACATATTTGTAGAATATCTGTCGACTCTCTATCAGCCAGGCACCATTCTAGACACAGGAGAAAAAAACAGAAAACAAAATAAACATTGTCACTACCTTGGCACATTGTGCTAGTCAAATGGCTCTACAGACAAAGTTGTGACAATAAGATGTACCATGACCAAAAGAGCATAAAAATAAAGGAATAGGCCCTGTCTGGCAATTCAGGGGGTATTTCTTGGAAGTAGTTGCCTCAGAGCTGAAACCAGGAAAGAGAATTCACTCAGTGGAGAGCAAGAGGAAAGAACAGTCTAAGCTGAAAGAATACGACTACAAAGCCTATTTTGAAAAAAAGTCCAAATACTTGCCATTAAGACAAACAATGGATGCTTATCTTTCAAAGGCCCAATGGAGTGCTGTCAAACGGCTAAAATGAGGATTCATCCACTATGACAAAGCCAACAGACTTTCCTATGAAGGTCTAGATAGTTAACATTGTAAACCTTATGTGGACTTTTCCAGAAGATTTGTTTTTGTAGCCCTTTAAAAATGCAACAAGCACACACAACACATAGATATCCTAGATAGATAGATACATAGATACATAGATAGATACATAGATAGATAGATAGATAGATACATAGATACATAGATAGATAGATAGACAGACAGACAGACAGATCTCAAGCTATACATAAACCAGCCTCAAGCTTTATTTGGGCTGTGGGTCATACTTGGCTAACCTCTGTTCTAAGAGACTCTGCCTTTGTTTGTCACATTTTTCATTATTGATTAGGACACAGATTCTGGAAAGTTACAGTTAACTTAGAGCTATTTTTGTCTGGGAGGGATGCAAATGACTTCAGCTGGTAGGAAAAGTAGCTGAGAGGCTACAGTCTCATTGTACTAGGTCCCTGTACCACTTCTATATCTAAACCAGCAATCTTATTCCAACATTCTTTAGCCAGTGCTAATAAATGCTTAATTCCACTACTCCCTTTGAGTGAACTTTATTGTCTTGTTGGTCCCTCACTAATGTGTCAAGTAACTCTTTGCACCTATCCACCTCAAATATGTACAAGAATCTTGTTCTTAACTTTAAAAAAAAAATCATGCTTGACAGGTTCCATAGCAACAAAAGAGGATTGTTTTGAACAAGGAATTGAGAACAACACAGTATGTCTGGTACAGAGAAATTGAGAACAACACAGTATGTCTGGTACAGAGAGCAAAGTACTAAAGAGAGGTGACTGTGTAGTGATGTAGGGATACAGGACCCAACTGTTAAGAAAAGGTTGAAGAACACTGGAAATCAGTAGAATGCTATGTGAATTTTGAAGGAGAAGAGTTGGCAGTCACATAATTACTTCACCCACAGTTCACAGCTACACGTAGGTCCAAGTCTTAGCAGCTTCTTGCAGAAGAAGGTCATAGGGCAAGGAAAAGGATCAGATCTGGCCATATTTAGTGAAGGGTTGTTTCTAGTGGACTCATGAGATGGAGGGGCTGTCATAGAGGTTTAGTCAGCCTTTCTCTCTTGAGTTGCTTCATACAATACAAAATGATTTACTTCGTATGCAAAATGACTACCAGAGAACCTAAAAGATTCCTTAGGTCTTATACTCAGCTTATTCCCTCTGCAAATGCATGCATGCCTATGTAAGAAAGACATAATACAGTCAGAAGACTTCTTAGTGAGTGAAAAAAAATCTGTAATTTACCCTTCTCTGGATTGGATTAAGGCTGCCTGAGGATTTTTATTTCTACTGATAACAGTCAATCTTAAACCGGGCACTGGTGGCTTACACACCTGTAATCCTAGCTACTCAGGAGGCTGAGATCTGAGGATTGCCATTCAAAGCCAGCCCAGGCAGGAAAGTCTGTGAGACTCTAATCTCCAATAAAAGCCACTAAAAAACCGGAAGTGGCACTGTGGCTCAAGCGGTAGAGCACTCACCTTGGGCTAAAGAGTGCAGGGACAGTGCCCAAGCCCAGAGTTCAAGCCCCAGGACCGACCCAAAACAAAAAAGAAAAAACAGTCAATCTTAAATAAACTAAATAACCAAAGTTCCTAGAGTTTACCCCTACACTGTAAGCATTTCTCTGTAGTAATAAATTAAATCTGAAGACTCTCTTTTTCAAAGCTCTCATTGTTGCTCAACCTTTCAGGAATAAAACACTTTTTCTTTTCTTTTTGGTGGTACTAGGGTTGGAACTCAGGACTCAACACTCTACCATTTATGCCATGCCCTTAACACTCTTTGCTTTTAGTTAGTTTTTAGATAAGGTGCATGATTTTGCCTGGACCAACCTTAGATCATAATCTTCTCAATTACCTTCCTCCAAAGTAGCTGGAATTTTAGATCTATACCATCATGCTAGTGAAACACATTTTCTTCAAGTGTGGTGGCATCCACCATCTTACAGTCTTATCCTACTCTTCTGGATGCATTTCTGCCTCTTTCAGTGGCTTTGACTCTCTCTGCTCTGATTTCAGAAGGCATATTTCTCTCTGCTCTGATTTCAGAAGGCATATTTCTGTTCTTTGTTTTCAGATCTGTCGGGCCACCCAATAGGCTTGGAGTACAGTAACTTCTGTTTCACACATTTCTCAAGCTGACATTGTCATTAGACCATACTGTGTACTCCATGCAAAATGTTCTTAGCAACTTATGGCATGTCTCCAGCAAATAAAACATATTTTAATGAATGGAGAGGTTTGTATTTCATAAACCCAGGAAAGGGTAAACTGAATTCAACTATCAACAGTTTAAAATCAATTTGCAGGCATTTGGAAAGCATTTTAAAGAGCAACTAGACATCAATAAAATTTAATTAATTGGTTCTATGGATGCACATGTAAATTGGGTGTTAATTATTCTAGCAAAGCTCTTCCATTAAAAATTAAGCTCATGATTAGTAACTGAGAAAAACAAGCCATCATTCTATAAACAAGTCTTGTTCCATTGTATTTGAACCCCACCTTTTGGTAATTAAATCATAACTGTATATTTACTCAGATGAATCAGAGCCCTGATAGATGGATGGCAAGTTACCCAAGTGGTCTTCACTGGCCTGTTCCATAAGAACAATGGATAATGCTGGAGATAAGTTATGTGTGGCTGAGCTGCCCTTTAGTACAGAACTATTGAATTATTGAAAGTTCTTTCTTATCTAATTGACACCAAATAGAAGAATGGTCAAAAACTGCAAGAGATACAGTGAAGATATGTGATGATTTCAGTGCTGGTGGCATTTGAAGATGGAAGGTCTGGGACACAAGGTTAAGAGCTGGAAAATCAAAATCTTTTCTACAACCTCTTTCCCTCTTCCCTTTCTCCCTCTTCATGCAAAGATTGTTATTGTCTTTGGAGATTAAAATGTAATCTGATCTTTAAAGACATATGATAATGAGGTTATCACTCTTTTGATTTCTCCAATTTATATGCTTGAATTTCTTGGGGTCAAAATTGAATTTGGATCCACAGTTAGGATCAATTTTCAAGGAGCTTGCTATGCATTTACTCATTCACCCATTCATTTTTATATTTTTAAGTAGTTGTGCAAAGAGTTTCATTTCAACATGTTTGTGAGTACAATGTGTTTTGATCAATGTTACCCATTTCATTATTCTCACCCATCTTCCCCAACCTCAGTGGGACTTCTTAATTGACAAAGAGTGAGAGCTGGATTTCTGAATTGGAAATAAAATCAACTAAAATAAAATGCTTGAAACACTTTACCCAAACCACTTGGCTTTCCTCTTCCCAATAGATTTTTTCCCCTGGGGAAATTGAGTCCATATGCTCCTGATCCATCTTCTCAAAAACCATCAAGATGCTGTTTTATTAGAATGATTTGGTGGAGCATTTTATCTATTTCAATGAGCCTTTTGATGTCCCTTTTCATAGTTGTTTAAAATTGGGCTTGCAGAAAAGTCAAAGATAAACCTACTGATTCTACACTAAGCAAGAGAATGAAAAGTAAAGAAAACAAAACATTCTTCCAATTCATAGAATTGTACTAACTCAATTGCAATGTCATAGTAAGTAAAAGACATCAGAAGACCTTTAGGAATAAGATCTTGCCTTGGGTTGTCTTTTACAATAATGTCTTCATTCTCATTTATGGCTGGTCACTTTGTCTTCCAAAAGTTCTGTGGTGGGAGCCAGGTGCTGGTGGCTCACCCATGTAATCCTAGCTATTCAGGAAACTGAGATCTGAGGATTGCTGTTAGAAGCCCAGCCCAGGCAGAGAAGTCCATGTGACTCTTATCTCCAATAAACTATTCTGAAAAAAATCAAGAAGTGGCTCAAGTGGTAGAGCTCTAGCCTTGAACACAAGAAGGCTCAGGGATAGCACAAAGGCCCTGAGTTCAAGACCCAACCACCAATCCCCCCCCAAAAAAAAAATTCTGCCTTTGGAGCAGTCAGGCAGTGGAGGGAGACTCAGATTCATCAGAAATTGTCTAAGAAGGAAGAATTTATAAATTTTTGCTTCTCACTGTGTGTCATATCTGTTAGTCTTTCAAGAGAATCCAGGAAATCTTATCTTGGGTACTGTGCCAGACCCTGGAACTCAGGCAAATTTGAATTATAACCTTGATCATCAATTATCTAACATCAATTATATAACATGTGCAGAAACTTAGACTTGCTTCTCTTTAAAACCAGCTGTAAGAGCATGTTGTTTCCAAATGGTTGTCTTCCATCTGTGATTGGCTGGATGTCCCAACAGAGACAGGGCTGTTTCCTTTTATATTTTCTTCTCCAAATATATAAGCTCATTTGCTGAGTGCTTCCTGTGCAGCTAACTGCTGAAGCCTATGGTGTAGAATAAGCATTTCCACCTTCCAGTAGCAAGAGCAAAAGAAACACTGAAACAAGTGAGAAAAAAACTAATAGTCACTAGATTGTCTAAGAAGGCATGTTGGCAAAATTGCGAAAATGTTTACCAATGAAAGATCACAGTCATTTACTGTGTAAAAAAATTGTAAGAAGACCAGTAGGTTAACCTGATGATGCTATGGAAACAGAGTCCCCTTGGAGGGAAGGGAAACAGGTACTACATTACCAGATTTAAGGAGGTTCTTGCTCAGACATTGTCTCTGAACTTTCAGGCTTCTGAAACCCAGCAGTTCCCCATTTGTCTCCTTCTCTCCACTTTAGCCTCTACCTTTATAACTGAACTAAAACTCTGGCCTTTTTAAATGCTTTCCTAAAAGATAGTATCCTGAGCTTCTCCTTTGCAATGTATGTATGTATATGTATATATGTATGTATATATACATATGTTTGCTTTGTGGTAGGTACTGGCATATATATACATGTTTGTCTATATATGTATATGTGTATGCATACACCCATATGTATATATACACATGTATATGGGTATATGGATATACACATACATGTATTAATGTCTATGTGCATACCTATACATTCATATACATTTATATGTGTGCATCTACATATATGCCTTTTAAGTTGGTATTGTGGCAGGTACTGGTTTGTTTCTCACCAAGCCATTTTATTAGTTCTTCTAGACTTATCAGATAGATTTATCCCCAGCCTCTGGCCATCAGATGTCACCTCTGTGTCACCAAACAATGTGGGAAGAAGTAAACATGTCACTTGCAGACCTGGCCCATAAAAGCCCCTGTTGTATCCATTGCACAATAAATGGAGAAGACAAGCAGGCTGCAGGGAAGAGGGCCCTGGTAAGAAAGGGATAAGAGTCTCTGAGGGGTTACACAGAAGGGAGCCCTGTCCTCAAATTTACCCCTGTGAGACCATGGCATTAGAAAGACACAATTATGTTTTGATCCACAGATATTGTGAAGTATAATGATATGTAAAAGCTAGGCTGCCATGACTAGCTTGATAAATGGCTATTACACAAATCTTTAGCTTAAGGTAGCTTAGGAAATGAATCTTTTCCAATGGCAGACAGTAGTCTGTCTTACTGAGACAGATAGATAGTTGCTTTATGAAAAGATTTGAAGGGCTCCGGGAAACCCCTAGCATTTGCATCTTCTGAACTTGAGGACAAGTTAGCCAGCTTCACACCTACAATCCTAGCTACTCAGGAGGCTGAGGTCAGGAGGGTCACTGTTAAAAGCCAACACAAGTGAGGAAAAAAATTAAGAGACTCAACCATGAAAACCTGGGTGTGGTGGCATATACATTTTAGGCCAGCTGTGAAGAAAATATAACGGGGAGGAGGTTGAGGCCCTCCTGGGCAAAGGGGAAAGCCCTATTTAAAAAAAAATAGCGACAACAAAAGCAAAAATGACCTTGCATGCCTGAGGCCCTGGGTTCGATTCCTTAGCACCACATAAGCAAAAAGAAAAAAGCCGGAAGTGGCACTGTGGCTCAAGTGGTAGAGCGCTAGCCTTGAGCTGAAAAGCTGAGGGACAGCAACCAGGCCCCAGAATTCAGGCCCCACGACCGGACCCCCCCCCCAAAAGCAAAAATGAGCTAGGGTGTGGTTCAAATGTTAGACCACCTGTTTGTTAGTGCCAGGTCCTGAGTTCAAACCCCAGTACCACCAAAAATAAGTGAGGACAAATTATTACCTACGTTAACAGCTGAAGAAACTGAGGTTCTGGGGTTGAGGAGCAGTTCAAGAAAATTCCCTAAAAACCTAGGGAAAGAGGCAGCGTATCTCACAGTGGGCAGGAAACAGAAAGAGAAGAAGGGGCTGGGGATGAGAAATGCCTCTCCAAGGCATACCTCCAGGGATCTCCTTCCTCAAACCAGGACCCACCTCGTAGTCTCCACCACCTCCCAATAATTTTGTCAAATGCTGAATCTATGCATGGAGTAGTAACCCATGCATTAGATCAATGCTGTAAGGATGCAATCACTTCTCAATGTTTGGATCTGCCAGCTGGGGAACCTTCTGGGAACATTTCATATTCAAACCACAGCATATACTGGTTTCTGCTCCGAGACTAGTTCCCTTCTTCATAATGGCTGATGATACCAAGGAAGGTGACAGTCTGTCTTCCCTCCCACCTGTGGTGTGGAACCAGCAACTCGTGTTTTAGCTTCATGTAGGAGCCCACCTGTCCCTTAGCCTTGGATGCTGTGCCTCACTTTGTGGCTCCCAGTTCCCTGTAAGTAGAGTTATAGCACAGGGATGTCAATTTTGCTTGAACTGTTCAATCACTGCTGACATTTTGTTAACTACCCTATGACTTCTGGAGCCTGAAGTAGCTACAACTTTCGCCCTTGAAAACCGAACAGAAAACAACCATATTGATTTTCTACTATCCACGAGGAGAAAACAATTTCTTTGTGCTGAGAATGTTCATAATGCATTTCACACCACTTCCTCTCAGCAGTCACCTCCTCCTGATACGGGGCTGGGCCTCTTTAACCCCCTGCTGCTAGAATTAACCTTGAAGTGCCAACAGCATCTGAAGCCTTCCCAGTTCCTGCATAAAAGTGAGCAGAAATGGTGTGGCTGAATTGACAACTTGATTCAACGGGAAGTTGTGATCACTTAGGAATCCTAATAGAACTCAGGCCTTGGACCAGAGGTTTGAAGGGGTAACAAGATACACTTTTAGCATAGTAACTCTTTAAAAGATCATACCTTTTAGCTTTAGCACTTTTTTGCAGCCATAAGCATTTTGAAAGACACAGGGTTATATTCATTGAACAAATTGATTGAATCATTATTCAATAAGTTTTACCCCTGTGCAACGATTCATACTAGCTTGATGTCCAAGATCTCAATTGTGAGTTATTATTCCAAAATGACCATATCTTTGTGTGTGTGTGTGTGTGTGTGCGTACACGTGTGTGTGTGGTGTGTGGTATGAGTGTGTGTATGCATATTTTTCAACTTGAGCTACATCTTTGGCAATTTCTTAGTAATTCCATTTTTGACATTTCCAACATACAAGAAGGAAATATGAGGACCTGGAAGAAATGCAAGAGCCTTGAAATAGCAAACCTGACCCTCGGGGACAACTGTAGTGTCAAAACCAGTCAATATTTATGCCTAGCAACCTTGACAATATCCTTTTAATTAAAATCAATGGAGAAATAAAACATGCATTAGAATGCACTTGGGATTGCTCACCTTGGGAGAGAGAGAAGACTCCAATCTATGCACAGCGTGATTACCACAGGACACTTGGCCCTCTGTTGGGACAAGGCTTCTGGTTTTTTGCACCTGGATTTCTTCTTTTAGTGGTCTCTTTATTTAGAGGGATTTTATGATTCTTTTTTTTGTTGTTGTTTGTGTTTGTTTTGTTGTTTTTCTTTTCCTTTGATACACATTTCTTGAGACATATACCAAGAAGAAAAAAAGCAAAGAACAGACAAGAAAATTCAGAGAAGCCAGGTACTAGGTTCAAGTCTGTAATTCTAAAGCTATTTGTGAGGTGAACATCAGGAGATTTTTAGTTCAAGGCCAGCTTGGGCATCAAAGTTCTGGAGGCTCCATCTTAACCATTGGCTGGGTGTGCAGTGATACATGCCTGCCATCTCAGTGACAACAGGAAGAACAATTAGGAGAATAATGGTGCAGGCCAGCCTATGTAAACATGAGATTCTATCTCAAAAATAATCAGTGCAAAAAGAGCCAAGTAAAGTGATTCAAATAGAGCTTCTATGTAGCAAATGGGAAATCCTTAGTTCAAACTAGAGTACTACACCTCCCCCGCCCCCACACACAATTTAAATAATACATCCATCAGGTAGAATAAAACACTGAAGGAGGGATGGGAGTTCTGAAATCAGGGTCACTGATGGAGCTCAGCCTGTAACTAGTTTGATGACCTTGGAGTCTGAGTGGGAGACATCTTTAGGTCTTAGCCAACACTCCTCTAGAATGAAACAAATAAAGTCCATTTTAAAAGGCTCCTTTCAGACTTAAAGAGAAACTTCTCTGAAGAAGAAAGAAGGATGGCCAATAGACACATGAAGAAATGTTCAACATCCCTAGCCATAAAAGAAATGCAA
>NW_012267322.1:3408735-3461901 GCF_000151885.1 Dipodomys ordii | reverse complement strand
CAAAAAAAAAAAAAGGCTCCTTTCAGCTCCCTATGAATATTATTATATTCTTGATCTAAGAGTGGTAAAAAAGCAAAACACAAAACAACAACAACAAAAACCAGCCATTACAGCTCATGGAACATGCCCCCTGTATATATAATACATTAAATTCCTCATTTAATTCTTACCCCCTAACCTCTGAGACAGGGCTTATTAAGAATCCCATTGAGGGCTGAGGAGAGATGTTGTTGGAGAGAAGGAATCACTCACTAATATCACCAGCTGATCAATGGCAGAGGTCTGAGTATTATCACTATACCATCTTAGCTCCTTTTATGGTGGGGGAAGTGGAGAAAGTTAACATCCAGGCAACACTAGGCTAACATGCAGGAAACATTGCTTCTTGATCTCTGAATCTCTCAGAGTCTCCTGCCTAAGGTCCTGCTCAAAGGCTTCCCTAGAGTTCACGGAGCTAGGGGAGGATTCCCTTCATCTCAGGCCTCTTCTGTGGTGCAGGGAGGCTCCCCAAATCTGTTAGAAGACACCTTTCCTACACATCCTGGACGGTATTTAAAAGGCTGGGGTGCAGATAGGCTTCTCAAAGACAAGTTGAGTTGCTCAGGAATAGAAGGCAGTTTAGTACCGTGATCTCTGAGCAGGCAGGAGAGATTAGTGGTCAGACAGTCCTACTTTATAAAAATCCATGTATCACAAAGGTCTTTGTGCGTGTTTTCTTTTCTCATGTGTCTAGGTCCTCTTGGGTTGCAAAGAGCTGCGTCTCTGGAGCTGGCAGGATGGCAGTCATATTGTTAGAAGCTAGCCTTCCTTATCTCACTTCCTGAGCATCAAAGGGGGATTGAAGAGCCTTAGAGGCTGGATTTTTCTCCTGGAGGATCTGTGAGTGCTGGTCCAATTAATGGAGAGGATCTAGAGATAAGTTAGGAGGTCACTCTGAAACAATGCGATGGATTCAAAGGTTACTGTCATTCTGTGTTACTTTACAATACTGAGAAAAGTAAATTCAAGTAGGAGGCCCACCTGAGTGCTGCTGGAATTATATATATATATATATATATAAAAACCTTTATACATCCCCCAGCTCTGTCAGGAAATGGGTTGCTCCGTTGCTCCCTCTTGGCTGGAAAACCTTTGGCAAGTTCTCTTTTGTAGAACCTTCCTGTCTTTCACTCTGTTGCTGGGTCTTGTCCATCTCTACCATTATCAACAGCTCTACCTTCACTTGCCTCCTACCCTACAAAACTCTAGTCTTTGTTTTTTGGTACCAGTCCTCCTCGGGGTTGAACTTAGAGCCTAGGGGCTGTCCCTGAGCGTTTGTACTCAAGGCTAGGGCTCTATCACTTGAGTCACATGTCTACTTCTGTCTTTGGGATGATTCATTGGAGATAAGAGTCTCATGGTCTTAAGTCCTACTTGGGCTGGCTTTGAACTGGAATCCTCAGATCTCAGCCTTCTGAGTCGCTAGGATCATAGGTGTGAGCCACTGAAGCCCTGTTAATTTTTAAGTGATTGTTTTGATTGTAAAATATTTGAAAGATGTCTTTGTAATTCCAGAATTTTCTCCCACAGAGATAGAGTTGGCATATTTTCCTCTATTCCTTCTGTTAAGTACAACTAAAGACAACATGATGTACAAAACCAACGTAAGAAGGTTATAAAAGAGAAAAGGGCATCCTAGCCAGTGACTTCTGGACTAGAAGAGCTACATAGCCACACCTCCCCTGACTTTTTACCTCACAACAAAGACCAGGCTCCAAGCTAAATAGGCCAACACACAGGAATGGCCATAAATACAAACTTAAAAATCAAACACGCACACACACACACACACACACACACACACACACATACACGCAAAATAAAAATAAAACATCTTACAATTTCTAGCCAAACGATTAGTAAGATCTGCTACATGGAAACTTGGAGACAATAACTGTCCTATTCCTTCCAAACAAACCCATCCACACCAGCAAAGACCACATGAAGAGCCCCCATCCAGTTCTCATTCAGTGCTGGTATCAATGCAGGTCAAGTAGAGAGCCAATAGTGTATCCTGGGAAAACCCCATCTTCCTCACACAGCCACAACCCTAGGGGGAAAGGCTTAGAATAGCTACCTATACATCTGCCTCCAGCCAAAGGAAGCACTTCCCTGCCCTCTTCTATGATGATGTGGAAGGAAGACTCTTGCACAGGAAGACAGCAGCCACTGAGCCATCCTGCTCCACCATGCTGTCTTAGGAGACCAGGTGGAAGCAGCAGTCAGGTGCCCCTAATCTTCCTACATTATTCACAGGAAACAAAATACACACCAATGTCTGTTAACCGGTGAACAAACAAATGTGATATAGTCCTATGATTGAATGTTAGTCAATCATAAAAGAATCAAATAATAGCCTGGTGCAAATGGCTCACACCTGTTACCCTCGCTACTCAGGAGCCTGCGATATGGCAGATCTTGATTCAAGATTCAGCCCAGACAGAAAAGTCTCAAGGTTCCATCTCCTAAAAAACCAGCAAAATGTAGGGCAGGAAGATTAGCACAAGTAGTAGAGCACCAACAGAGCGAGTGTGAAGCCCTGAGTCTCAACTACACAGTAGTACATTAAAAATTAAGATCTATAATTTTAAAATAGGATAGTGCCAAGTTCTGGTGAATGTAGAGATCCTAGACAGTTCTTTATATTGCTGGTGGATGTGAAATGTTTACAGGCATTCTGAAACACAGTTTGGCTATTTCTATAAAAAAATACACAATTACCATATAATCTAGCAATTACACTCTGTGTATTTACCCATTATTAACACTCATGTTTACACTAAGACCTATAAATAAGTGTTAGTAGCCCTTTATTCATAATATCTGAAAGCTAAAAAGACCTCAAATGTCTTTTGCATGCATGTGTTGGTATCAGGGCTAGAACTCAGGGCCTGGGTGCTATCCTTTAGCTTATTTGCTCAAGACTAGCACTTTACCACTTGGGCTACAACTGCACTTACAGTTTTGTTTTGTTTCTTCAGAGATAGTTTTATGCACTCTTTTGCAATCCTAGGATCTCAGGTTCTAGAGTAGCTAAGATGACAGGCATGAGCCACCAGCACCCAGAGAGTTTTTTCTTGGTTGAACCCATTTCTCTTCAGAACTTAGTGGAGCACTGGTTCTGTCTATGCAGACTCTGATACTTCTAGCCAAATAATTACCCTAACAACAAAGAATATTGTTTGAGATGCTTTTTCAGAGATGACATGGTAGTTTTCTTACTGTTGCATATGATACATATCATTCTATAACCTTTTATTTCCTGCACAGTGAGTTTTTGGTAATTAATACTATAGATGTGTGAAGATCTAGTATCTTTGGTTTTTACTTTGATTTTATAATAAGAAAAGAAGAATGAGGTAAGAAGAATAATAGTAGCAGTAGTAAACGATTAAAACAATACAACCTGACAGACACTGTTCAAAACGCATTATACATTCTTTAAGGATACATATACCATATATATTTTTAATTGTCTTTATTTTCCAGATCAGAACAGTAAGGCATGGAAATTAAAATTGTCCATGGCTATGTTGGTAATATATTGTCCAGTCTGGATTTGAACTCAAATAATCTGCACAGCACTTGGAAATCTACAATACAAACATCACAATTTGATGGGCCTCGGGTTGTTTATCCATTGGGGAGGGGGCACTAAGGATTAGCACTTTAATTCCTGTCCTCTAGTGCTGAATACGTTTGAATCTTTCCAAAATATAAACCAGGAGGAACTCCTGGAGTGACGTACATATTAACTTCTGTGGAGGTTTTCAGAATGCTTCATCATACAAAGACATTCTCACTGGAAATTCCCCATAGAGTCATCGACACCTGAGGTTATCAGACTTGGCAATATTTGCCATTTTGATGAGCATGAGATTGTAACCCAGTAGCAGTTTTTATCATCTGAATTTCCTTTATTTTACTAAAGATGCTGAGCTTTGGTTCCTGTGTTCATTGGTGTTTTGAATTGCCAGTACATTGTTGTAATTTTGTTTGCATTGAGCTGTGTTTTGGTTGCTGTTGTCTTCTTCTCCTTCTTCCTCTTCCTCTTCTCCTTCTTCCTCATCTTCTTCCTCTTCTTCCTCCTTTTCTTCTTTTCTTCTTCCTCTTCTTCCTCTTCTTCCTCCTCCTCCTCTTCTTCCTCCTCCTCCTCTTCCTCCTCCTCCTCCTCCTTCTTCTTCTTCTTCCTTTTCCTTCTCCTTCTTTTCCTTCTCCTTCTTTTCCTCCTCCTCCTTCTCTTCCTCATTCTCCCTCCCTCCCCCTCCCTCTCCTCCTTCCCCCTCACCCCCTCCATCTCCTTCCCTCTCCCCTTCCCCCTTCCATCTCCCACTTTCCCTTCTCTTCCTTCCTTCCTTCCTTCCTTCCTTCCTTCTTCCTTCCTTCCTTCCTTCCTTCCTTCCTTCCTTCCTTCCTTCCTTCTTTCCTTCCTTCCTTCCTTCCTCCTCCTCCTTCTTCTTCCTCTTCCTCTTCTTCCTCTTCTTCTAGCAGCACTGGAATGAACCCAGAGACCCTTGAATTTACTTGTTAGGCAATTGTTCTACCATTAAGTTATATGGCCAGCCTTACCTTACTGACTTTTATATATCATTATTGGTGATATTCACTGAAAATATTATCTTTTATTCTGTGGCTTGTGATACTAAAGGTAATTTCAAAGTTGAGGAATGTCTCTCATGTGCATATGCATTTGTACACAAACAATAGGTGCAAAATCATACACTTTTCATTCTAAGGTCAGATTTTTTTGACCTATTATTTTATGTAGTTTTTGAAGATTGTTTAGAAATTGTCAACTGTTCCAGCATCATTTATTTTGAGACCGTCATTGCACTTACTAATTACTTAGCATATCATCTCAATCATAATACAGCTTTCATAAATATCCACTGTTGTCCCTTCTCAGTACTGGGGCATTAGCCTGTCCCTGTTTTCACTGTATTTGATGTTGGCATAATTTGGGGAGTGGAAGGGAAAAACAAATTGTTTAAATAGGGATACAGGTTAACCCATTGCAACAATGAGATGTACAAGATGCTATGTTGAAAAATGAACTTTACAATTTAGGTGGGGGGTGGGGGGGCACAAAGAGAGGAAGTGTAGTTGTGGAGATGGGAGGGAAGGGATGGTAGAGGAAAAACAAAGGAGGAGGCAACAATGCTTGATAAGAAATGTACTCATTACCTTGTTCATGTGACTGTAACCCCTCTGTACAGTATTTTCACAATAAAAATTATTTTAAAAAAGAAATATATTTTAATAAGACAATGAGATTTTACTTCTCAGGCTGTAAGATTTCTCACTTAACAACTTCAAGTGTCTGTCTCTGTCAACAAGGCCGTAACTTTTACTGTCTACAAGACATTCCTTTAGTTTGGAAATTCCATATTTTATATAATGATTGCTACTGATGGGCCTTTAATATTGTTTCAACAATTACAACATGCATCACATGTATTGTAAACATATTCCATTTTATGTAAAAGCTAAATTAATAAAAAATCATTAAAAGTGGAACTTAGGGAGTCAGGAAAAAAAGTAAAATTTCAGTCTTGTTACATGATGCTAGATGCGTCTCTGGAAAGACTGGATAAATTTATTCTCATCCTCTTACAGCACACTCAACCTTCTAATGGCAGAAAATGGTAAGATCAAACCAATAATTTTAAAAGTTCAGCCTTGTCATGGCCCAGAGCAAACATAAGAATATTTTGTGGGGCTGGGAAAGTGGCTCAGTGATAGAGCGCTTGCCTTGCATGCCCGAGGCCCTGGGTTCAATTCCTCAGCACCACATAAGCAAAAAGAAAAAAGCTGGAAGTGGCGCTGTGGCTCAAGTGGTAGAGCGCTAGCCTTGAGCTGAAGAGCTGAGGGACAGCACCCAGGCCCAGAGTTCAGGCCCCATGACCAGACCCCCTCCCCCCCAAAAAAAGAATATTTTGTGGATGTCCTGAGTACCACTTGTCATACCGGATGCTGGGCCTGCAGGGGTCTCCATCGCATTTGAACAGCTTCAGATGGACACCTGTATGGACCCTCTGCGAAAGGACCACATGAGAGCCATGTACTTGGACATCCACATAATAGGATCATTTGGTCCATCCATCAGTGGTCACCACATAAATAACTACTTTGATAATACTGTCATCAGACTTCCTAACCAAAGCAAAACAAATAACAGTAACAAATAAAGTAGGTACCTTATTGAATGCTATCAAGTGGTCTCCAGACAAGAACTCTGAATGTCCCAGTTGCAAATGTCTTGGTCCTGAACTTTAGTGAAGTTGAGTCCAGCGATATGGGGAAGCAAGAACCCCTGGGAACATTGGCACCTACTCTGCCGATGGTGTGGAGACTGGGAGACATCCCATGTCCCATTCCAACACCAGGAGAAAATGGACAAGTCACCAATGCATTGTCATACAACCACATTTCTAGAACTTAAGACCTAGAGTCTCCCTTGTGTTAATATTAAAAAGACAGAAAGCATTTTGCATGAAACCATGTTTTAACTGTTTCTGTAACTGAATTACAGGTTTCATATCATTAAGAAAGAGAGAGAGAGAGTTGCCAGTGATCTATTCAGTTATTAACTTCACACTCTTGGGAGAATAAGTTAAAATGTCAGCTCACATTGAAAGTTTGGAGATTATTTGGTTAAAATGTGCTACTGAAAAGTATGAGCAGCTCAGCAGGCAATGGAGGGATCGTTTTGTAGAAGCCATGGGAGGTTGAGGAATCTGTCCTGTCTATTTACAACAGCTTATAACTTCCATAAAAAGAAAATGAATTATGCATTTATATATAGGATTTACATAAGGTCATCCAGTAAACTTTGACCCCTCTCTTTTCTCATTTGGCTCCATTATTAGATGAAATGACAGATTTGATCTCTTTTCAAATTGTATTACAAAGGGTCTCTAATACAGCAGCAATCAGAACTCAGGACTAAGCAAGTGCATTAATTATGATTGATTTAGAGAGTCTGTGGGGGTGATTATTTCTAGAATTCTACTCCTGAGCCAAAACCTTTTGACCTATTTCAGGCCACTCAGCAAATTAATCCATAAGAAGATTTAAGGGGAGACAGTATGGGACAGCCGTTTTCCTCCTTGTATTTGCAATCAAAACATTGAAGGCACTCTGAACACTCCAGAGGAATTGGATTATTACAGCACTTCACGATGAAGACATTTAACAAGTTGGCAACTCAGTTTAAACACATCTTGTGGCTGGGTGCCAGTGGCTTACACCTGTAATCCTAGCTACTCAGGAGGCTGTGATCTGAGGATCACGGTTTGAAGCTTGGGCAGAAAAGTCCATGAGACTCTTATTTCCAATTAACCACCAAAAAAGCCAGAAGTTGTACAGATGATTTTCAACATATTGTTTTGCATATATCACTGTGGCATTGGTTCTTTGTCTCACTTGGGGGCGGGGGGTGGGGGGAAGGTGGAGTGGAGGGAAAGTAGGAGAAAAAATGAGGGAAGAGGTAACAAGTTTGACAAGAAATGTACTTATTACCTTACTTATACAACTGTATCCCCTCTGTACATCACCTTGACAATAAAAAATATTTTAAAATATCATAACAAAAAAATCTTTTAAAAAGCCAGAAGTGGAGCTGTGGTTGGTTCAAGTGGCAGAGCATCAGCCTTGAGCAAAAAAGTCAAGTGAGAGCTTGATGCTTTAGTACCTACACAAAAATTTAAATCTTGTGCAAGATAACCAATACTTGCCCTGAATTTCCCACTCTCAAATAGCCAAAGGACTACTAACACTCTGCTCAAAGCTAATAGAAATAACTATATATTCTCCATGACTGTTAATACGTCACAGTTCAAGTTTTAGAGTAACTTACTATGTGAGGGACATATCACCTCCCTTTCTTCTTCCCAGTGGATTAGAAATGATGGCACTAGTTAAAGATGAAAAAAAAAAAGACATCCATATCAGATGTAATGCCAATGGACAGGCTTAAACTGGAATGAGGCTCAGATAAAGAAAAGAAAACTTTGGGAAGTTTTCCTTCAAAGTCTGGAAAAGCACCCTGTAAATGAGTTTTATTTAAAAGTGGGGCATTTCACCAACATGTCCACCTTTGCCTTATGAGATCACAGAAGCATTTAAAGGGAAGATTCTAGAATTAAGGCCAGGAAATACATTAACTCAGCCATACCGACACCACTCATGCCCTCACATGGAAAAGAAGGAGTTTGGGTATGCCTAGGTAAATAAGTCCTGCCTTCAGTACTACTTACAAGCTATGTGACTGGGGTTAGGTAATTTGACCTCTCTGATCTCTGGTATTTTGGCTACAAGGAGGTGCTGATCATACTTATTTCCTTGAGAAAGTTGTAGTAAGGATTAGAGACCATATGTGTTTAGAGGAAGAAAAATAGTGCATCACCGTTGTTTATCACCTTCCGTTGCCATGTATGGAGGTAGGGCATGGGAAAGAAGAATCGTTTGTCTTTCCAAATGAAAAGAGTATTACGTGTACCCCCAAAATGAGGGAGAGCCATACAGCTCAGCATAAGCAGAGGAGAGAGACAAGCCCAGGGGAGGGGCCAGAGCTGCAGAAATTGTTGCAAAGCCAAATTGATGGCAGCGGGGAGCTCAGGCAAGCCCTCGGCAGAGAAGACACCACAAGGAGACAATGCATCTGGAGAGGAGAGTACCCTGTGCCCCAAACCCCTTCTTCCCACTTCATCCCCACATCCTCAGCCTGGCTCACTCATTAATGGCTCCACCCTGACTCTGCCTCAAGCAGCAAGAAGTTCAGATCTGGCACAGGACAATGCAGAGACCACGGTGGGTAACAGCTGGCACATGGATTCTTAGCACAATGCTACCAAGATCATTATACCTCTGCAGCATTTATGTGTTGCAAAATGTTTCCAGAATAAGGACATTATTTGAAGCTGTGCCAGGAAAGACATAGCTACAAATACTAGTGGGTCAGAGAGGGTGCCATGATTCTTCTCCCAGCCTACGGAGCCTACTTAAAAATGTAGGCCTATGGCGAGGAGAAACCCATTAAACTTCCTCTTGCTTACACACCACACTTCCCTGCCCTTTGGACAGTTCATGTTTGAAGCTGTAGGTCCAAGCGTTTTCAAGGCCTGAGCAGCTTGGAAGTAGTTCCACTTTGTCAAATAAAAGGTAATGGAGTCACTTAAAAGTGTTCAGATGTAAGAAGTTTTGTTTGTTTTCTTTTGTTTTTAATAAAAGAAGTGTGTTAGTCAAATTCTTCTTATCCCTTAGGTCTTAACCCAAAGACTATCTAGCCAAATATATTCACAACCTGGCTGGTTCTTTAACCCAGAAATGGAGCTCAGTCTTGCTCTAGCTCACTGATTCCTAAAGCAGAAGGCAGCGGATGCATTTGCTTTTGGAGAAATCAGTTACACTAAACTGAGAGACAGTGGGGCAGCCCCCCTGTCATTGTCTCTCCCGAGGACTGGCCATTCGTTATAAAGCTAATACATTCAAGCAGCTTGTCAGAGGCAGACACCAGGCTCCCTCTTACAGTTCTTGGATGATTATATACGCAGTTATGCATGTGGCTTCATGAAAGCAAAAACATCACCCAGACAAGCCTATGATAACAGAGGACTCCAGGGAAGCCAGCTTGACCAGGAACGCCTGACAACTGAGCCGAGGGTAACAGAGAGTTCAGAGTTCACAGGTGCCAGTCCCCACCTCCAGCAGGCTGCTAGAAGCCTCTTTTGGATGGTTCTCTAAGTGAAAAATGACTGAGTGGACTTGTAAGACATTACTGCACGGTTTACTTAACATCTTTGGTGTAGAAACTAAAAATTCTGTACTTTTACCCCAGAATTCATACTTTCTTTTGTTTAATTGGTTTTGTTGTCGTCTGTTTTGCTTTGATTTTGAAACAGGATGTTTTGATGTAGCCTAAGATTTTCCTGAACTTGTGATCTCCTTGCCTCAGTCTCCTAAATGCTGGGATTAAGAAACATCACCACATTGTACCCTTAACTCCCCCCTCCCAAGGCATCAGCCCTAGCATATCTCAGCAAGAGAGTTTGCAAGATGGCCCAGAAGGACAGAGTTCAGACAAAGATACAGAGAATCAGCACAAAAGCTGAACCAGATGAGCATTGGTAGCTCACACCTATAACCCTAGCTCCTTAGGAAGCTGAGATGTGAGGGTCAAGGTTTAAAGCTAGCCTGGGCAAGAAAGTCTGTGAGGCTCTTATTTCCAATTAACCACCAAAAAAACCAGAAGCGGAGCTGTGGCTCAAGTGGAAGAGTACCAGCTTTGTGAGAAAGAGATATGGGACAGTACCTGTAAAGAACTGGGACAAGCTCCCCCACAATATAACCCCTGCTTTCACTATATTTGATGTCAGTATAACTTGTAGAGGAGATGGGGAAAAACAAGTCGTTTAAGGATACAGGTGGACCTGTTGCAACAATGAGAAGTACAAGTTGTCATGTCCAAAACGAGCTTTACAACGTCGGTGCGGGGGGGGGGGGGGGGGGGGGGGGGGGGGGGGGGGGGGGGGGAGGCTGGGAAGGGATGTGAAGGGTAAACAAAGGAGGGGGCTGCAATGCTTGGTAAGAAATGTACGCATTAACCTGCCCATGTAATTGTAACCCCTCTGTACAGTGTGTTCACAAAAAAATAAATTAAAAATTAAAAAAAAAGAACTGGGACAAGTGGAAGGGTTCAGGAGCAGCAATGCAGGAATTGGAGAGTGAGTAAGCATATCCACAGGGAGAAGATGCTAGCTAGAACCTCAGGAAAGAAGGGTGCCGGTCTCCAAAGCGTAAACCAATTCCCACTAACCAGGTTGCATTTCCAGTTCTACCATGAAAATAAGTCTGTAAGACTAGGTGTGCTGACACATGCCTGAAATACTAGCATTCAGGGGCTAGGGTCAGGAAGATCAAGGGTTTGAGATCACCCTGGGCTGTAGTGGCATCGTGTCTTAAGAAACCAAGAGCTGGAGGTGTAGATCCGTGGCATAGCACTTGCTTAGGTTTGCTCTAATGCAGGGCAGGGAGGCGAGGGAGGGTTTGCTTTCTTTCCAAAGGTCAATAAAAATGTGACCTTCAGGCTTTAAAGGCCTAGCTAGAGCCTTGGGAGGAGGTAAGCACCCACGTGATGTACCTAAGTGAGGTGCTAGAGCAGAGCAGGGTGAAGAAAACACACAGGAGTGAGATCTGAGGACCATCGTGATGGCAGGGGTGGGGAGGGCTCGCCAGGGCCCTTCATCTCTGCTCTCACTTTTCCAGGCTCTTTTGGGGTTCTTGGGAAGGTCAGTGAAGCTAAGGGGGAATTCTGGGAAACTGGAGGTGGGAAGGGATGGGAGGAAAGCAACCAACAGATGTTTAGTCATGAGGAAAAGACGTCAGAATCTAAGAGATGGCAGGGAAGGCATGGTTTAAAGAAGAGTGACCACTAGCAATTTAATTCATGTGGGGAAAGGATGGAAGAGGTTTGAAGGAGAGGAAAGGAGGAATGGGACATGGAAGTCATGTCCTGTACTTGCCAGGAGCATAAGTCTTCTTTTCTTCGCCCTGGCTGGATATGACACTGCAAAGTTGGCAAGTGATCACTTGGCTGGGTCCCTTTGGGTTAATTCATCCAATAGATACAACTATTTCCCAGGTGGGCAGATATCATGCAAGAAATTCAGATTTCACATTGGAAACCCTAAGCCCAACATCATGTATTTCAGTGCTGAGTGCCTCCGGCAGCATCTCTTGAAAAAGGGAGGCAAAGCCAGCCCACCATTGCCTTTCCAATGTCAGAGAAGAGAAGCAAGGAGGAGGGAATTGTTGAGTGCATCCGAATCTGCTATCATTGAACTTGTAACCTAGATGACAGCAGTTGACATCTTTTTTTTTTCCCCAGTCCTAGAGCTTGAACTCAGGGCCTGGCTGCTGTCCCTGAGCTTTTTTTGTGTTCAAGGTTAGTGCTCTACCACTTGATATATAGCACCATTTCTGACTTTTTCTAAGTCGTTTATTGGAGATAAGAATCTCCAGCCCGAGCTGGTTTCAAACCATGAGCCTCAAAGCTCAGCCTCCTGAGTAGCAAGGGTTACAGGCATGAGCCACCAAGTCCTGGCCAATTGACATCATTTCTGCAGGACTTTTATATCCCTGAGTCACTGTCACTGTATTGGTCAGGCTATAATTACACAGCAGAACCAAACATCCCTTGAAGATCTGAGCCTACCATGCAAAGTCTATTTCTTCTTCAAGCTAATGCCAGTCCCACCTGGGTTGGTCGGGCTGAAAATGGAAGGTAGTGGCTGACGGGGGCTTCATATAGCATGAAAGCCAGGGACTTGGATAAAAGTGTTGGCCCCCCATTCAGTGCAAACCCTTTTGCAGAGGCTATGTGTGGCTCAAAAGGTTCACATTCAGCATTTTACACACACACACACACACACACACACACACACAAACACACATCCCACTGGTTTGACAAAGCATGTGGTAGCTTGTAACTTTAAGGGGTGATAAGATGCAGGCAAGGAGAATTGGATTAGGGAAGAATGGAAGACGAATGAATGAGCTTTTTAGCAAAGGAGTTTCCCCTTTTAAATTGGATCCCATTTGTGTATGTGCACTCACATGCATGCATGCTTGTATGTGTGTGTAATGTGCCTGTACTGGGGCTTAAACTCAGTCTTGTATTCTCACTTAGTATTTTTGCTCAAGGTTGGTTCTCTGCCACTTGAGCCATACCTCCACTTCTAGCTTTTTTTTGCTGATTGATTGGAAATAAGCTCTCAGATTTGTCTGCCTGGGCTGACTTGGAACTAAGATCTTCAGATCTCAGCTTCCTGAGTAGCTAAGTGTGAGCTACCAGCACCCTGCATGGATTCCTTTTGTTCCTTAAATAAAATGTAATTGTAGCATCTTAAATGGTAGCATCTAAAGTATAGTACCATTTTGGAGAGGGTCAAGCTCACGTCGTTGGTTTTCTTCCCTGTGCAGACATCTCTTTACCAGCTCCACTGAAGCCATCTGAACAGGAAACATGGGCTACACTAGAGAGGGGAGGGGACAGCGGAGTCACCCTAGGTGACTGTCCTGTCTTCAGGGCAGTCTGTAAGACCTAGCTCCATCTGCTTTCCTAGCAAATCAGAAGCACTACCTTCTGACCTGATTGGAGATCTTTGCTTTTCTGGGTACTTTACCAAGTGATTTCTACCCCAGCACATGTGTACCTTCACTGCCTGTGAGCCCAAAGAGCCACCTTTAGGACTCCCCTCCTTAAACAGACTCCAATTAGACACCACTTAATGGCCCCTTCCAAATTGACTGTCTGTCCAAGATTCCACAATGCATGGGAATTCTCCCAGAGATTATTCCTGTTTTCCCACCTTCAAAACAAGAAAGGAGAAATAATACATGATTGAAAACTAGCCACCAAATGTTAAAAAAAATTAAATAAATAAATTTGCAGTTGTGTTGCTTTGAAAACTTATTGCACAGCTGGGGGTATTTAAAGAACTTAATTAACAAGCTTTGGCTGCAATGCGCCCCTCTTTGGGAGGGGGAAAAAATCACAGTTAAGATTTGTCCAATTAAATTATAGAAGAATTGGTGAATTCAAAAGGAGAGAGAGAGAGAAAGAGAGAGAGGGGTTGGGGGAATGCACTTCCAATTTAGAAAGATTTTTTTTTTTTAACTCTGATGGGAGACTTATAGTCTGATTAATTCGGTGCTAAGCTTTCCTACAGTTTCTACAAACTCATAGGCACTTAAGAATTTTTTAACCAAATGTAATTATAGGTTTTGATAATCAGGCTTTGGTTAAATAAAGTCCCCTCTTTCCTACAAAAACCAAGAATGAAATACTCCGTTGTAAAGAATTTCCCATCTCTTACTTCCTTAAAAGACTGCCCTTGAGCCCAGAATTAGGGCCACACTGTGACTTCAGGGAGCTCTGGGGTACCTTGGCCTCCTTCCACAAAAATATATTTAAGATTATATTTTATAACTGCATTCACAGGAAGCTGGTTATAACTACTCTGGGCTTATCTCTATTCTATTCATATTATTTTCTTTTGATTTAAAAAGAACTTATAATTAAAATATTTTCATGGCTCCCTAAAAGTATAGTCATGGCTAGAAGCTTTGTCTGTTTTCATCTAATGGATAAATTAGTCCTGCCCCCAATTTTTCATTATGGTCCCCAAAGCAGACATGTGGCCAGCTAAGAACAAATTCAAAATAGTAGTGTCAACAACACAATTCACAACAACATACGTCATAACAGCCTAGGCTAAGTGCTTATCTTTACAGCAGACTAACCTCCGGTGCCCCAGCCCATACACCGCCACCCCCCCCCCCCCCCCCCCCCCCCCCCCCCCGCCATATACACACCAAGAAAAAAAATTGTTATTCTGACATCATTGCTCTGAAAGAATACTGAGTACAGTAGACGCTCTTTTGGAATGACGAGTTTTCTGCCTTTTCCTAGAGGGATGTGCAAGCAAAGACAAAAATGCGTAAGGGCAGCAGAGAAAATTCATTTGTATAAGCTGGCCCCCCTACTGTGGAATTTTCAATTATATATATCTAATTATGGCTGTCAGTTGATGGGTTCAGAAAAGACATTTTGGTCCCCCCCTCTTTTTTTTTTTGTCTTTTCGTCTTCTCTTCTGTTAGGATGATTATAGCACACTTACACAACTAATTGCCTTACTACTGATTAGTGATACAATTATGCAGAACCGGCTCCTTGTGTGAACAACCATCTGCAGAGAAAAAAAAAAGTGACACTATTCAAAAACTATCCATAATTTAACCAGTGTTCTTCCAATGCAGTGAGCCTAGACAATCGTCTGCCCTTCATATTTCATACCCACCCTGGCAAGAGGAGGTTGGGTTTTGTGTGCCCAATTCACCTCTTTAGACACACTGTGAATCAGAAAGAAAAGGAGAGAAGAAAGTACTTCAAATGTCAACCCATAGTGGGGAATTGAAGCGTGGTTAACGTCCATTCCTCCTTTGGGTAATTTTTCTTCAAATTTTATACCACTTGGCAATTTTTTGTTTCCTTTCAAACTGCTGAGAAAGTGCAGATGTTTTAACTGCCCAGAGTAGGCTTGGCTTTGCTGTTTAGATTTTTTTTCTTTTTTTTTTTCTTTCTGTGACCTACTCTCCCCAATTCCTTTTTTCCCTATGTTTTTCTTTTCTGTTCTTTTTTCTTTTCTTTTTTTTTTTACTTTTTAAGGAATAAAAAAAGAGAGAAAGAGGAATAAAAAAAGAAGAAAAGGGTTTAATAGAATACAAGGACATAGCTGACATATGACATTTCAATAAAGTGTGTCTTTTGTTCCCCAAGGCAAAATGTTCCGGACACCAACCTCTGAAACCCTGGGGCCTGCAGGGAAGGAACAGGTGGACTGGGTGAGATGCAGTTTGTCCCAAGAAGTAAACAAAGAAAGTCGCTGGGTTTGTCCCAAAGACAGTCCTGACTCTGGGGGGGGGGGGGGGGGAGGAGGAAGAGGGAGAGCCAGATCAAGAGACAGGAAGGTGAAAAACACATAGTTAACTGCCCAGCTCGACACTGGTATAAAATGAAGGCTGGAGAAAAAAATCTGGGATCTCAGAGTCACAGATTTAGATATTCATGTAGAAATACTTTTTAGAGTACAGTGAGATCCTGGGCCTTCAAGAAAGATGTTTAACCCCAGGCACTAATGACACAAGCCTGGAATCCTAGCTACTTAGGAGGCTAAGATCTGAAGATCATGGTCCAAAGCCATCCCAGGCAGAAAAGTCTAGGAGACTCCTATCTCCATTTAATCCGCAAAAAGCCAGAAGTGGGGGCATGGCTCCAGTGGTACAGTGTCATCCTTGAGCAAAAAGTGCTAGACGAGAACACAAGGCCCTGAGTTCAGGAACGGCACCAAAAGAAAAATAAATAAATAAAACACCCCACAGAGTTGTTTAAAAGACACCCTAGAGCACCCTTGTCCATGTGCCCCCATCTCTCCAGCATTGGAATCTAGTCCTGAGAACTTCCTAGGGGCAAGTCTTATCCTAGGTCCCCTGCCAGGGGCAAATACTCAAAACACCATCCCTGAGACACTGGCCTCATAGAGCCTGGGACTTTACCCCAGCATTTCACTCCTTCTGTTTGCACTTTGGCACTCAAGCCTGGCCTCAGCCATCTTTGCTGTCATTTTTCTTTCGTTCTTCTCAGTTCACAGTCCTGTAGAAAGTTAAAGCTGGTCTTGTTGTTAAAGCAGAAATATTGCCCTTCTGGTCCTTCTGGAGTTCTTTAAAGTAATAAAGTTTTTCAGGATAGACCCAATTTGGATAGACATATGGCCACTCAGTCTTGATTAGTTGGGTATTTGGTGATTATAAAAATCCAGAATAAGCCAGGTGCTAGTAGCTCATGCCTGTAAGCCTAGCTATTCAGAAGGCCAAGATCTGAGGATCACGGTTCAAAGCCAGCCAGGGTAGGAAAGTCCATACGACTCTTATTTCCAATTAACCACCAGAAAACCAGAAATGGTACTGTGATTCAAGTGGTAAAGCCCTAGCCTTGAGTTGAAGAGCTCAGGTCAGTGCCCAGGCCCAGAGTTCAAGCCTCATGACCACCACCACCAACAACAAAAATCCCGAATAGTAGGGATTTATGTCCTCAAAGCTTAGAGTGTTCCAGCTCTCTTTTGTGCTATCTATATTTACTATATGTGGATCTCCATGCAGTTCCTCAAAGCAGGCCATGTGGGGACCGTGGTGTGTGGACAGAACTCCTTCAGATTCATGGAGCTAAAGAACTAAGCCAGATCACACCACTGCTTGCTAGTAGATCAAAACTCTACAATATCACAGCTCTTAATGCCCAAACTTCTCCTTAATGCCCTAAAAAGTATTCGTTTGTACTTGGTAACTGTTAATCAGAATATTTACTGAAGGAAGGAGCAAGGGAAAGAAGTGAAGGGTAAGAGGGAGGAGGGAGGGAGGGAGGGAAGGAGGGAGAGAGAGGAAGAAAGGAAGGAAGGAAGGAAGGAAGGAGGGAGGGAAGGAAGGAAAGAAGGGAGGGAGGGAGGGAGGAAGGAAAAAAGGAAGAAAGGAAAGGAGGGAGGGAGGGAGAAAGAAAAGGAGTGAGAAACTACTGATTTAAGAAAGCTGCTCTGAATTTCTGATTGCTGCTCCTCCCAAGGACTTAATGATTTGGAGAATGTTTCCACCAATCTCCATATGTTCAACATAGAAAGAAAGATTCTTCTCAAAGATCATCTTAATGCCTTAGGTCCTTGGTTTTTCCATGGCCATCGGTCCTGCCAAGCTAAGTGGAGCATCAGATTTTAGAGAATGAGATTCTTCTTTCTTCCCTTCTCCTTCACCCTCCTCTCTCCCTTCACTACTGCTTCTTTCTATAGGAGTTAACTGGTGACTATTGTGGGCTCAACACAATATTCGGGTCTCACTTCTCAATGTTCCCCAAAAGTATGAAAGCTCAATAAATAAGTTGATATCTGCTTGGGAACCAACCAGCAGCAAAGTTACCCACAGTTTATTTTCACTGTGATCATTCTAGAAAGAGATTGAGAATTTTTGTTGGTTGAAGAGATGATGTCTTTGGAGAGTGACAACTTTGTCACATAGAGAAGCATTTATAAGTACTTTTCCTTGTGCTTAGTTTCTGGCAAAGGGTTGTTGATGGTGTCGTTTGTGCATGAGATTGGATACAGGTGATTTTCACTCTGAAAAGGCTACTCCATTGAATCTAAGTGTCAGAGATCAGCATCACCAAAAGCTCAGGCCTGGCCTTGTAGGAAGAATGTGGTGGACAGGAAACCAGGTAGCATGCCCAAGGATAAAGATCAAGTGTACAGACCCTACAATTAGATCAGTGACCTTCCCATGACAAGTGTTCATGTCTTTTTTTTTGGTCGTGGGGCCTGAACTCTGGGCCTGAGTGCTGAGGAATCAAACCCAGGGCCTCAAGCATGCAAGGCAAGCACGCTACCACTGAGCCACCTTCCCAGCCCGTGTTCATGTCATTTTTAAAAGCTGTTGGCTCATCAGCCTGGAGCCTACTGGCTAAGAAGAATCAGGAAGAGTCTCAACTTAGATCCTACCTTGTCTTTTCATTGCCTGGAAGCAGATGCAGCACAGCCAGATTTTTCTAGACATTCCTGACACTTGGATGGCAAGTCATGTTGCTGAGAAGGGGAGGCCAGGTCTTGTGAGGGAGGTAGGGAGTCATCCGTAAAGGTAAATGTTTGGATGTGATAGGTCTTTTAAAGGTAAAGAAAGTAGCCAGACGCCAGCAGCTCATGCCTGTAATCCCAGCTACTCAGGAGGCTGAAATCTAAGGATTGTGGTTTGAAGCCAGCCCAGACAGGAAAGTCCATGAAACTCTTCAATTAATCTCAGAAAAAGACTGAAGTAGTGGTATAGCTCAAGTGGTAGAACGCTAGCCTTAAGCAAAATAGAGCTCAGGGACAGCACCCAGGTCCAGAGTTCAAGGCCCAGGCCCAGGAATGAGAAGAAAGAAAGGAAGGAGGGAGGGGAGGGGAGGGGAGGAGAGGGGAAGGAAGGGGAGAGGAGGGAAGGGGAGGGGAGGGAAGGGGAGGGGAGGTAGAGGGAAGGGAAGGGAAGGGAAGGGAAGGGAAGGGAAGGGAAGGTCTGTCCAGGCCGTGCGGGCCCTGTGCAGACACCTCCCTACCTCTTGGCTAAGTTTCTGCCCAGGATCTGTTACCTAGGTAACTGGCAGACCTGGAAGCAGTCACCTTCCCCTAATGCTAGGTCACATCCTGGGCCACCTCTAGTCACATGCCTCCCATCTGACCTTAGGAGGGTCCCAGACCCTGAGGTCACATCTGGATCCAGTGTGGCCACACCTTTCCCCCACCTGGCCACACCTCTTCCTCTCCCTAGCCTAGATAAGTCTTGACCCAGGGGTGGATCGCCCCTTTTTCAGCCATGCCTCTCTATCATGTACAGTGTGGGGACAGCAGTTCGGTAAATAAACTTCTTTTCCTGCCTGAATAGCAGTGGTGTTCTCTTCATCAGCCACCTAATGAAACCTATCTACTTATACCTTATAAAAAAGGAAGGAAGAAAGAAAAAGAAAGTCAATTCTTCACTGAGTGTAGAACTGATATCCTTGGTTTTGTTCTTGTTTTTGTTTTTCCTTTGTCATCTCTGGTTCAATCAAGCTCGGATGTCTACTTTTTGACCCTTTCTGTTGGCCCTTGATACAACAAGAACATATCCTAGTCAGAAGAAATGGCTCAACCCTCTGTTTCAGCCAGCCAGGCAGCAATTATTTAATCATCCCTTTCATGATCCAGCCATCCACCCACTCATCTAGCCATCTGTCCATCCAACATCAAATTGATTACTGCATACCAAGCATATAGTAGGCATTAAAGCAGGCATCAAAACTCGCAGAAGAAACAGACACCATGTGCATAGAAAGGTGTTTGTGTTGCAGTAAGGATAAAGACCATCTGTGACAGTACACAGTAATACCACTATTCAGTACTATGACAGAAATGATCATGGAGCTAAAAGGAATAATGGGATATTAACCACTACTGTGTTCCCAGCCCCATTCTCAGCTCTCATTTAAGTCTCTCAGTGATCTTATGAGACAGATACTACCATTTTTTTCTTATGTGATTCATGTGTATTGGAATTTTTGCCACATCTCATGCCTATGAAGAGGAAGATGCTCTCTGAAGCCCAAAAATCCATCAGACTTAAAGCTTTTAAGCAGCAAGCCACTACTCACAAAATCACTGAAGTAACCAAAAAGAATTTACCAAGTTTCTAGCAAGAGGTGATATATCCATTGGACCTTAAAGGATAATTAAAGGTTGGGCATGGTAACATACACCTGTTATCTCAACTACTCAGGAGGGTAGAGGGAGATCTCCATTTGAGGTCAGCCTGAACAAAGGTAGCATGAGACCCTATCTGGAAAGCTTATAAGAATGAACAGAGAGGCTTCAGTAAGAAACAAGGTGTTTGGGGTAACTGGAATGGCTGTGTGTGTGTGTGTGTGTGTGTGTGTGTGTGTGTGTGTGTGTGCCCAAGCATATATGAGTGGAACAGGAAATAATAGTTAAGCGATTTAGGTATGAAATGCCCCCCAAAAGCTCAGGTATTGAAGTTTTGGTTCCCCAGGTGGCAGCACTCTTTGAGGATGTATGTAAAACACTAGGAGGTGTGTATTCTACATACAGGAAGATAGTAAGGGAGAGAGGCCTCTGAGGGTTAGTCTCTTTTCCTTCTCCACTTGCTCCTACAGCAATGAGGTTCTACTAAGTGCCTGGAGCCAAATTACCATAGATTGAAACCTCTGAAAACCATGAGCCAAAATACAATCCTTCTTCCTTTCAAGTTGTCCTCTTTGGTATTTGGGGCCCAGCGCACAACAGTAATGAGTGCACACAACAGTAACCACAATTGATAGGATGCTTTTTCTACCACCTGCCATGGCTGCACACTGACTTACCCCACCCCTCTGCAAGTCCCAGCCTCCCAGGATGCATCATCCTCCTCTCAGAAAACATTCAGACTATAAATCAGAGTTCAAGGTCACTCCACTAACTAGCTACACTAACCTTTAAAGCAAAGGGTTTGATCCTCAATCTCCTGCCCTGAAGGAGGAGACTAAGATAAGCCACTTGGAGATAAAGTTCCATTTCAGCTATGTACTGATTATGTGGCTTTGGAGAAGTTAAGAAACCTTGTTGTCCCTCTGTTTCTTCCTGTGAATGGGATGATAGCTCATTCATTTCATTTAAGGCCTCTTCTGATTACTCAACGTGTTTTGCAAATCACAAAACCTGGTACCCTGCTTATTGAGGATCTGCTATCTATTATTGTCATGATTAACTTGGGGTCCATCTTTTGGGGGGGGCAATAGACGCGGATGTAGATGAGGAAAGGAATCCAGAGTGGGGGAAGGAGTCAGCCACATTCCTCAGCAGCTGGTCAAAGCCCTGGGAGTAGAAAAGGGACAACTTTTACTATAAAATCTTTGTTGGCTCAAGGAAGTCACAAGCTTCTCTTATGATTCTAAAACAACTCTCAAGCCCTCCCCTAAACATCCAGCTCTGGGGCATTGTGACCTCGGCATGGGGCTGAGGCGATGCACCTCCCTGTGCCAACCCTCAGCTTCTGCAAGGAAACATTGCCTTATGAGGAAACACATGCTGCTTGGCTCCCCAAGTTTCATGTTCTTATGCGTAGCTGACTCGTTTTACCCAACCTCACCAAATTCCCCCTCCAAATGTCAGTGTGCAACAAGTTAGGCCCAGAGCTCTGAAGTCAATAGGAACATTCTTCCTCAAGTGCCTTGTGCAGAGACAGATGTGAAACTCTTCATATTTCCTCCACAGAAAATGCCCACTATCCTCATGAGCACCCCTGCCAGTCAAATCAGAACCCAAAGCTCTGTACAAGAGCAGCCATCTACAACCCAATTGGGCCACAAAGAGGGAACTTTCAACCAATGAGGGAAATTATTATTATAGTTGTCTAGCAACATCTTGTTTCTGAGTTGAGACCACCATGATCCTCATCCTGAGAAGACAAGCCATTGTAGTTTGAGTTCTTCCAGAAGCTGCCCCGAGGCTGAAATATAGAATATTTATCTGGGAGGTGCACCCTGCAAAGGAAGTAAACTGGGGAAAGGAAGATGACCAACAGAAGGTATTCTCTAGGGCCAGCTAACTCTGTGACAACTGGAGCTTAGTTCTTTGAGAAATCTGCAAGAAATAGAGAAAGCACAGAACTCAGAAGGAAACCATGTGAATAGTGAGGAAGTGGGGATATTGACATACCATAATCTCCAGCCATTGCTTGAGACCTACTTCTGGGGACTGTTAACTCACCAGCATTTGGGGTCCGACTTTCCTACAAAAGGACTTCTTGAGGTTTTGGAGAAGGCCCCCAGAATAGAGAAGAGAAGGTCAGGTAGAAGGGAGCTGGAAGAAGTTGAAGGGGAAGATTCTAAGAAGTTCTGTGAACATCTGACGAGCCCATTCCAAAAGAAAATTCCACACTTTCTGCTTCAAAACTGCTTCCTACTTCCTCCAACAAAAATGTCTGCATCGTTTCAATTATCCAGAGCATTGCAAATGGCCTCAAATATCCATCGTATGTTATCATTAACTGTAATTATTAATTCATAGTGGAGGTCTTCTTATAGATGCAATATTAAACTCTTGGTGTACTATTTATAAACTTTCACTAAAATAATAGTGAAACATGCGAGAAAAAAGAAATGACGGCTATTATAGTGAAGTAGGGAGATTGGGGGTGGTTGGTGCCATCTTGGCTACATGGTGAATAGTAGGGTCTGGCATCATGGTGGGCGAAGGTGAAGCCCCCATCTTCCAGGTGATGGATGTGCTTGAATCCCTGGAGGCAGGAGCAGGACTTGGATGCTAGATTACTAAACCTGTCAGTCCAGTGCTTGGGACCCATTTCCTGTGACCTTGCCCCCTGACCTGACCCTGGTTAGGCCTGGACCAGCTCAGGTACCACTATGCCATGCCATAGGTCTCCATGTTCGTGCCCTGTCTCCTGGATCCTGGCTTTTCTCTGGTCACTAAGCTGTCCCACTTCAGCTCTCCATTGGAGCTGAATTGGTTTGTTGGTATTGTTTTTGCTCTGTCTTTCCTCTCTGGCCTTCATGGTTCAGTTTCCTCACAGTGTTAAGTGTGTTTGCCGGCTGCTGGTCTTTGAGACAGGAGTCCACCAGGCAGTTGCCAGCTTTTAATAAAGACTCCAAATTTCACCTCTCAAAATGTGGCTTCTCTGTTTTCCTGAAACTGGATTTGAATCTGACTAATGATACAATAGGACTGAGAGATTTTACTTGGTCAATGCTCTCCTGTCTATATGTGTATACAAAGGTATGCAAAGAAAGATATTCAATATTGCCTTTTTGTAACAAACATAAAAAGTGATAAGGGCCTGGAGTTGGTGGCTAAAGCCTGTCATCCTAGCTACTCAGGAGGCTGAGATCTGAAGATTGCTGTTTGAAGCCTGAGCAGGAAAATCTGTGAGACTCTTATCAACAATTAAACACCAAAAAGCTAGAATTAGAGCTATGACTCAAATGGTAGAGTACTAGTTTTGAGCACAAAAGCTAAGGGACAGCACCCAGGCTCTGAGTTCAAGCCCCAGGACTAGCACAAAAAAAGAAAGGCCCATCAGATTGGGAATGGTTAAAGGCATTGAGATCTTGCCAGTTGTTACAAAGAATGTCAGAGACAAGCATAGGGGTTCCAAACCTGTAATCCTTAGCTATTCAGGAGGATTGTGGTCCAAAGCCAGCCTAGGCAAGAAGTCTGTGAGACTTAGCTCCAATTAAGCACCAAAAATGTTGGAAATGGAACTGTGGCTCAAGTGGTAGAGTTCGAACCTCGAGTGAAAATGCAAGTGAGAGTGTGAGGCCCTTACTTGCAACCCCTGTACTTCCACAAACACCAATAACGATGATGATGATGATGATGATGATGATGATAGCTACATATACGTATTCTAAAGGAAAAAATATTTTTAAAAACTCTTGTCCTAGAGTGCCTCTCCCCTTATGCAAAAGTCATGTACATGGGACAAAAACATGCATTGTGATATGTGACGGCATGCATGTGTACACAGATGTACATGAAAAAAAACATGAAACTAGAACAAACTGTGAGGATGATTCTTTCTGGGCATGGAATAGGAAAAGGGTATGCAGGGAACATTTTCTTTTTTAATTAATACATTGTTTGAATCATGTAGCATGAATATGCATTCTTATATTATTTTGTATAATTAGAAGCATAAATGATGTGACATCATTTCACTCATCGAGAGGACAGTTTAAGAAATCAGTCAAAGCTGAAAGAACACATCAAATGTCATAGTTCTCCGAGCGATTTGGTGTAAGGAGACGTGAATACCTCCTCTGGCCCTGGAGGGAGGGCACCATTACAAAAGAGCTTAGAAAACCCTGAAATCACCTCCAAATTTCTGTTTGAAAGGCACAAATCACATTGCCTGATAAGATTCCATAAGTATCCATTAAAAATAGGCAAAATTACAATAGTAAAGGACTTGATACTGAATGGCCTATGGTTCTATATGCAGGGATAAAATCTATTTGTATCCCCTAGGCATTTGCCCCACAACACCAGGTAAATGGCGGGTGATTGGGCAAACTTCACCCCGGAGCTTTTCTGAAGGCAGTAGGCTTGACCAAATATATCAGGTGATTTGCTATAATGGATAACTAGCTGTGAGGGAGGAGGGGGAAGGGGAGCATGGCTTGAAGGATTTCTGATTTCCATGGTCTGGAGACTCTCTTCTAGGCTGTTTGTGAATTATAACTGGGACAGCAGCAGATATGGAGTTGGGAGGAGATGTTCAGCTCCTTTCCAGCCAGTAAAATATTTGCTCCATGGATACAGTAGAAAAAATTTCAAAGACATGCAGAACAAGCTGAAAGTAGGAAGGCAATTAGGAAGCAGATTGTTTTGCCTATGATTACCTTTGTTAAATTTCACATAGCTCATTTAACTGCAAGTTGATATAAATTTACATTTTCCGAGTCATGGTGTTTCAAAACTAGTTTGCACAGAATTGCTACAATTTTAACCATCCGCTCCCAAGAGCTGGTCCAAGCCAGACTCAGCACACACACAGCCCCTAGGAGCTCCTAGATTTCTATCTGGAGCATTTCCACAGAGGATACTGCAAGGAAAGGGCCAAGTAGATGCTAATCAGAATTACAGAAAACACCGTGTTTGGCTCAATAAATATAAACAGACAGATTGTGTTTTCGCAGCAGCCTGATGCAAGTTTTTGGTAGGGAGCAAAGCTCCATTATTTCCCCAAGCAAGTAGGATAAGTGTAAGATGGGGAGAAGCATCACTGGCCTTCAGCAGGGAAGAGATTTGGCCTTTCAAGGCTTGATATTAGACACAAATTCATATCCTGCCCAATGCTCAAAGGCCCTGCTCCAGTGCCATAAGGGCTGAGACACCATCTCAGCAAGAAGAAAATAACTCCTGGTCTTCTGAATGAATCTGAATTTTATTTTCCCTTGATTCTGTTTTTCAGGCGTAAAGAGACTTTGCTGTCATCTTGCTGGCAAATACACTGTGAGTTGTGTGTTGGGGAGCAGGGGAGAATTGTTGTTATTTTGAGCCAGTACTAAAGCCTGAACACAGGGCCTCTCTCTCTTACACTTGGTTTTCTTGCTTAAGGCTAGAGCTTTACCACTTGAGCCATATCACCACTTCCTGCTTTTTGGAGATACGAATGTCACAGACTTTCTTGATCAGGCTGGCTTCAAACCAGAATCCTCAGAGCTCAGCCTCCTATGTAGCTAGGATTACAAGCATGAGTCACCAATGTCCAATGTTTATTCTGCTCCTCCATCACTATATGTAAGTATTTGAGGATTTAAAAAAGTTTAGATACAACTCCAACCCTGATAATATTCTGATTTTTCATTTGCAAAAAGAGAAGGGATTCTGAGTTACCAAACCACTCAAGTTCATTTCAATCTAACACCAGATGCATTTTTGTTCCACGTTTCTATGCAGTTAAAACATAACTGATTGCAAGTGAGAGAAAGCAGGAAGGAAAAGAGTGAGATCCCAGCACCTGGGGCATGCTCAATGTCTGATAAATGCCAGATTTACTGCTTAAGTGAGACTGATAAATACTAACTAAATCATAGCCATGCTCGGGGGCAACTCATTTATTTTTCCACACCCCCCCCCAAAAAAAAGGAACACAAAACATGGAACTCAAGTCAGGCATGACCAAACCTGAAGAATTTGACTCTTGCATCCTGCCGCCAGCAGAATTCCTCATGATTTGGGCAGACCACGGGGACGGCCTGGGGGGTGGGGCAGGGGGTTGGCTGAGATGCTTAATCTGGCCTGGCTCTTGGGGAAAAGAAGGAGCCCCATGACGCAGAGCAGGACAGCTCCAAGCAGTGGCTCAGTCGTTCATGAATAAACACTCTAATTGGGGCCATCACAGATAATGGGTCTGACTTCTTTCACTGGAGGGCTGGATCATGATTTGCTAATTGGATATTCCTGGGGTGGCAGAGGCCCCCTTTCTGGCCCTAAATGACCACCAGTTAATGGAATTTTAGAAATTCTAGAAAGGAAGCCACACTAAGGAAAAGGAAAGAGTCAGGTGTCCATCCTGTGGGGGGGGGGGGGGGACAAGGAGAAGGAAGCCCAGAGTCTGGGACAACAAATGATGGCACCAATTGCCAGTCTCAGCCTTGGCATTTAGTCATCAAATGCCTCTGTACAAGTACTGACCTCTCCTTCCCGGCTGGGATGTTTGTCTCTCCAGTCCTTCACCACTGGGCTTTGTGCTCATTCTTTTGCCCCAAGAAGAGCAAACATCTCAGGGAAAGACAGACTCAGGAACACAGTAAAATACCAGAAGTAGATCTTCATGCAACTGCAGAGAAAATGGTCATGGAGCCTCCAGACTACAGTGGGATCTGAGATTGGTGTCAGATGGTGGGGGTTGAGTGACTGGGAGCTGCCATCCTACCACACACAGGTGAAGCCACTGAGGAAGAGGAGCAGAAAGTGCTCACATTCACAGGTGGAACTCTTGTCCATCTTTCTATTTAGGTTCAGGATGACAATAAAAGACCTTGGCCTTTCCTAGCAAATGGTGTAGGTGCTAGATGGGCAAGGAATTGTGGAAAAGATATAACAAAAGAGAAAGGAGGAGGAAGAAGAGGAGGGGAGGGAGGAAGGAAGGAAGGAAAGAAAGAAGGAAGGAAGGAAGGAAGGGAAGGAGGGAGGGAGGGAAAGAAAGACAGACAGAATGAAAGAAAGAAAGAGAGAGAGAGTCAGGTGTTGGTGGCTTACGCCTGTAATCCTAGCAACTCAGGAGGCTGAGGTCTGGGGATCATGGTTCAGCCTGGCTAGGAAAGTCTCTGAGACTCTTATCTCCAATTAACCACCAGAAAACCAGAAGTGGTGCTGTGGCTCAAGTGGTAGATCATTAGCCTTGAGCTGAAGAGCTGAGGGACAGCGCCCAGACCCAGAGTTCAAGCCCCATGACTGACGAAAAAAGAAAAAGCTTTTTAATCAAACCTCAGATAAATTCTGTTCAAAACAAAATCTTATAAAGCAAAGGACAAATTGCTTTGGCCAGACTAAAACAAACCACAACCCATTGAAACATCTGACTTCTCTTTCTAAAATGTAAGCCTTGCCTGTGGCTCATGTCTATCACCCTACCTACTTAAAATTCTAAGCTCTGAGGATCAAAGTTTGAAGCCAGCCTATGCAGACAAATCTCAGAGACTACCAATCCCTAAGAAATCAAGAAAAAAAAATAATCAGCAAGTGGAGGTGTGGTCCAAGTGATAGAGCTGAGTGAAAGTATGAACCCCAATACCAACAATAAGGAAAGTGTGTGTGTGTATGTGTGTGTATGTGTGTGTGTGTGTGTGTGTGTGTGTGTGTAAAATTTATGGACATCCAAAATCTGCATGTTCTATTCTCTGCTAAAGTGCATTCATGAGTGCAGCCAAATTCAGTTAATCCCCAATCACATGTCTTATTCCCAGGAAATGGGCTCTCCCAGAACATCAACCTGTGGGAATTGCTCCTGGAACAATGGAAGAAGATGACCCTTACTCATTCAACCAAACTGAGCAAGCCAGCTCTGGGATGATCCTAAGGGACATCTGAGAGGCAAAACTGAAAAGCTCACATATTGGGCCTTTTTTAAATATTGGACACAGGGCTGCTGCTTTACCATAGTGCCTTTTGGAACTTCCCCAAGAACCTGCAAACACAAGTACTGGATAATCATCTCCATTTTACAGATGGGAAAACAGACACCTCTAACTGTCCGAGATCACACCCAAGTAACAAGCAAAGGAAGAATTGTATCCCAATTTCACCAGTCCCCAAAGCCTTTGGTCCTACCCGTTATACCCTCCTTTGAATTTTGTGGCATGCGAAATTTCACTCCTGAAGATAATCAGCCAGGTGGATAATGACCATGCAGAATGCAAGGAGACTGATTTAATTTTTGTAAAAATAGTAAGAATGGATTCCTAATAAAAGATACACTTGAGGGTTATTGACAGAAAAGAAAATTTTATGTTTTTTAATCAGTGTGTATAGTCTTCAACAATGTTACCAGTTGGTGGGATGTGGTGCCTGACATTTATAACCCCAGCTACTTGGATGAGGGACATATAGAGAATCAAGATTTGATGCCAACCTAAACAAAATTTAGCAATACCTACCCTCCATCTCAACAGATATATTAGGTATGGTGGTGCACACCTGTAATCTTAGCTGCATAGCAAGCATAAGCAGGAAGGTCTTGATTTGAGGATACTCAGGTGAAGACAATACGAACATTGGAAAACAATAAAAGACTAAACTAAAAGCTAAAAGAGCTTGGAGTGTGTCTCGTGTGGTAAAGTGCAAAGCCCTGAATTCAAACCCCAATACTGCTGAAACCCTGCATCTTTTGTATATAGATTTTTCTAATTTGGGGAGGGGAAGGGAAATAACAAAATGCTGAAAGAAGGATACGGTTTGACCCATTGTAGCAATGAGATGTACAAGACACTACGCTGAAAATGAACTTTACAACTTCAGGGTGGAGGGGAGGGAGAAGTCCGGGAGGTGGGGCAGAAGGGATGATGGGGAAAAACAAAGGAGGGATAACAATGCTAGATAGGAAATGTACTCATTCCCTTACTCCTGTAACTGTAACCCCTCTGTATAGTATCTTTACAATAAAAATATATTTTAATAAAAAAAGAAAGGCTTGCATACTCTTTTGCTAGACAAAGCACTAATGGTCATTTCTCAGAAACCCGAAATTACCATATGTATCATAAAGACGCCTGCTGATGACCTCAGATAAATTGCTTAAACTCTCAAACACTGATTTTCCCCCCAAGGCAACCAGCCACATTTTCACTTCCTTCCAAGTCTGCACCAATGGATCAGGAATTCTGTGTTCAAAGCCCTGTGGTACTTCTGCCTTACCAAGAGAACTGGTTATACTGGATCTAGGTTTTTAAAGCTCATAGTTAACTGTGACCTGGCTGGAATTTGTTTTTTTCTTTTCCTTGGCTCTCTTTCTCTTCTTTTCTTTCTGTCTCTGTCTCTGTCTGTCTCTGTCTATCTGTCTGTCTGTCTCTCTCTCTCTCTTTCTCTCTCTCTCTCTCTCTCTCTCTCTCTCTCTCCTGGTGCTTGCCTCTGTTTTCTTGAACTATCTGTCTACAGGCATCCTTAGTACTCTGACTCATTTGATATTCATGAATTAACATGTATTTTACATGCATTTGCCTTTTGCCAAGTGTTAGTGTGCCACAGTGCAGGAACCAGGGCCTCCACATTTGATCACACACAAAATCAATGGAAAAAAGCATGTGCATGTGCATGCCAATGTAAGTGGGTGACTTAAACATTATGCACACAAACCCTAAATTGTGACCATCAAAAGTCCAAATCTACTAACATCACACCTTAAGTCGTATATTTGGGGCCATCTGAGACAGTGAAGGGCCTCAGTTGCTTTGGGCTTCAATGGCGGACACTTGGAAAAGAACATTTGTTGAACAAGAGCTTGTGGAAATGGGTAGTGAGAGAGGAGAGGGAGGCAGGCAGGCCTGGATCCCCCTGGGACAGCCAGACATTTATGACAACTCTACCAATGGTTATAATCAGTTTATCATTGGTGTCACCTATAGAGTAAAGACCATGGGTGTTCCATGCTTGGCCAGTTTGTCTTTATCTACAATCCAGAATCAGTCTTCAAAGTAAACACTGCATGAAGCTGGATAAGCTCTTTTCTTGATGGGTATAGAAAATGATGGAGACAGGAGAAACTGTAAGAAGACCAAAAGAAACAAAGAGGTGAGACCCGAGAAGAACCAGCTATTGCAACTCAGGTGCTGAGGATCTGATCCTGATCCATACTTGCACTCCATCCCAATTCCTGCTATCCTAGGCTTTGAGAAGGAGCAGAAGCTCCTTAAAGAAACCTTCTCTCTACCTCTCTGGGCAATGCTGAGCTTAAAGGACTCATCAGGAGAGCTTACTTTTGGGAGAACTTACTTTGGGGTCCTAACCCTGCAGAGTCCTAGTTTTCTAGAGTAAATACTCACAAGTCTATATTTCTAACTTGCAGGACACTAAATATCTCCTAGTAACCCTCCATACTGCCAAGTTCTGCCTTAGTGAGGTCCTTAGTACCATTACACCCTTTATTCAGTGTATTTATTTGGGCACTGTTGGGGTTTAAATGCAGGTCCTTGCCACTTGTTAGGTTGGTGCGGTGCTATACCACTTGAGCCATACCATGCTGGTTACTTTGAAGATGGAGTCTAGAAAACATTTCTAACTGGCTGTCCTCAAATGAAAATCCTCCAGATCTCAACCTCCTGGGTATCTAGGATTATAGGCATGAGCCACTAGTACCCAGCTAATCACTCTCTTTTTTGACTTCTTAAGAGAGGAACATATGCTAATGGGAAGCTACAAATGAAGCTGGTACTGCTGAAATGAAGGTATTTAGAGAAAATTAGATGAGACTGACAGGCAGAAGCAGGACAAAGGACAAAAATGGAAATCAGAGACTCAGAAAGAGAGAGGGTATCCTGCTACTGAGCAACACAAGTTAAGGGTATCTATGGATGGTACTCAAGTGAATGGATGACCTGCATCCATACTCTGCCAGGAAATGACAGTGATTGCAGACAGTAAAGTCATCTGCTATCTGCCCAACCTGCTTGATGAACAGAAAAAACATTCGTGCTGTATCTCATTCTTACAATACTACTATGAGGTGGCTGTTATTCTTATTATTCCAACTTTACGAATAAGGAAATTGAGTCAGAGCCCTGGCAAAGTCATCATCTCAATGTTCCACTGTTGGTAGGACAGTTCTGAGACTAGCAACTGTGGTGGTCAGGACTCCAGAACTTGTCACTTATTTACAAGAAGTCTTTACACTGGCTACAGAGGACTCAATTAAAGCAGTTCCCGTGTCCCCATTGGAAAGGCTGTTGGTTCTGTGGCTTTATTCTCTATCCTTCCTGTTAATTAGCATCTAGCAGATAGCCTCATGCGGCAAAATGGCTACTCAACTAGGAAGCAGAAGTTGGTCTCCTAGCTACCCTGGGTTTCCATCTTTGGCAGTAAGGTTGTTTCCTGTTCAAGGGTTTTACAGTTAATGGATTAGCCATCACAGCTTATCAAAGACACACTTAAAAGTATGGTCTAAAAAATTAGCTCAGTAGAGACAAATAACATTTGAGATGTGCTTCTTATAGTCTTGAAAATGAGCAGATTCTCTCCAGAAGCACTATGATTCATTATACATGGTAAATATTTGTTTGGACAAATTTTAAATTAAAAATCATTTGATTGATAGATAATTGTTTCCAACGTCAGCTAAATATGCTCAGCTGTCAGTGACAGATCACGAATTGATGTGTTTTTTTTGTTTTGTTTAATTTTTTTCTCTTATTTTTTTTTAAGTTCTAAACACTATTTTCTCCTGACTAGTTCTTAGTTGATTTCTTTACTAAGGAAAAAACATCCAACACTTTCTCCAGCTAAAGGATCCAAGTGTTTAGAAACTCCAGAGGGAGGGCCTTAGACTGGATTCTATGAGGACTTTTGGGTTTAGAGCCCTGCATTGCCTGTATCTACCCAAGAAGCCAACCTCTGTTCTGTACCCTGCTTTTCCCAGGCAACTAGCCCATTTCCAGGTGAGACAATCAAGGCCATTAGGAAATTAGAAACCTTTGCAATCCTAACAATTTACATATATATGTATGTACATATTTATGTGTATATATATATATACATGCACACATATATATATGTATGTATGTACATATATATGTATCTCTGGTCTGGGGTTAGAGTACAGAATAGATGTTCAAAGGCAGGAATACTTTGTAAACCTGATCTCTCTCTCTCTTTTTTTTTGTCGGTCATAGGTGCTGAACTCTGGGCCTGGGCACTGTCACTCAGTTCTTCAGCTCAAGGCTAGCACTCTACCACTTGAGCCACAGCACCACTTCAAGCTTTTTGCAGGTTAATTGGAGAAAAGAGTCTCATGGACCTCCCTGCCTGGACTAGCTTTCAACCTCAATCTTCAGATTTCAGACTCCTGAGTTGCTAGGATAACCAGCATGAGCCACTGGTGTCTGGCTACGTTGATTGTTAATAATAAAACAGAAAGTATCAGTTCTTCTCCCATCAATAATAGTGACCAAGTGAGAAAAGAAATAATCTTTTTGAATCCATTATAGAGTTCTAATATGATTCTTGATTCTTGCCCACCAGCTAGTCTTTATTTTCATGGCTCTTTTACGAAGAACAAATATTATTATGTGGCTAATCAACATAGGATTCTGTATTTTCATTTACTCTTCACTTCTGGGAAAAGTTGGTGGCCAGATTTAGGGGGTGAGGGGAAAAAAAGAAGCTCAATTCTCTTCAAGGTAATTTGTTCAAACAGTTCTCTCATTTTTTTTAAATAATAAGTTTTAAAATCTATTATTATAGAGTAATTGCTCATCAAATTTCTTTTTAAAAGTCAAAGCAATTTTCAAATTATAAAGAACTTCTCAAATGTGTCTAGATAATTATGAGGCTGCATTTTATATAACTCCTATACCTCAGTAGGCTGCAGGGCCTCTTAGAATCTTTGCCTGGGAGTCCCAAGATACAATTGAATGTTCCTGTGCAAAGGACCTAAAGGTGCACGTTAAAATACCCAACATTAGTGTAGTACCAAACACATACATGTGGAAATTACCAATTACTTCCTATAGAATTAGCTGTCAGAACCAGCACAAACTCTTTTCTCCTAGTTAAAATTTCAAGAATGAAAAATTGGGGGATGTCATGTTCCTGGATTGGAAGGATCATGAAAATGGCAATATTTCCCAAGGCTATCTACAAATTCAGTGCGATACCTATCAATATTCCAACTTCATTCTTCAAGGAAATAGAAGAGGCAATCCAAAAATTCATATGAAACAATGAAAGACCCCAAATAGCAAAAATGATCCTTCACTGAAAGAACAGTGCTGGAGGAATAACAATACCAAATGTCAAACTCTACTACAAAGCCATAGTAATCAAAACAGCTTGGTACTGGCACAAGAACAGACCTCAGGACCAATGGAATAGAACTGAAAACCCAGAAATGAACCCACAGACCTATAGCCATCTAATTTTCGATAAGAGAGATAAAAAAATAGAATGGAAGAAAGACAGCGTCTTTAGTAAATGGTGCTGGCAAAATTGGTTAATCACTTGTAGAAAACTAAAGCTAGATCCTTATATATCACCCTGCACCAGAATCAACTCCAAATGGATCAAAGACATTGGAGTCAAAGCAGACACCCTGAAAACATTACAGAACGGAATAGGAGAAACCCTAGGTCTCCTCAGCACAGGCTGAAATTTTCTTAATAGAGACCCAGAAACACAACAAATCAAAGGAAGGTTGGACAAATGGGATTGCATGAAACTTCAGAGCTTCTGTATGACAAAGGACATAGCTAGCAGTATCAATAGAAAGCTCACAGATTGGGAGAAGATCTTCACTAGCCATATAACGGACAAGGGTCTCATATCTAAAATATAGCTGGAACTCAAAAAATTAAATCCCCCAACAACAAATCCTCAAAGAAACAACTGCTCAATAAATAAGTGGGCTAAAGACTTACAGAGAAACTTCTCTGAAGAGGAAAGAAGGATGGTCAATAGACACATGAAGAAATTCTCAACCTCCCTAGCCACAAAAGAAATGCAAATCAAAACAACATTGAGATACCACCTAATAGCTAAAATCAAGAACTCTAAAACAACAGATGCTGGAGGGGATGTGGACAGAAAGGAACCCTACTTCGTTGTTGGTAGGAGTGTAAACTTGCTCAACCACTTTGGAAAGCAGTGTGGAGGTTCTCAAAAGACTCCACATAGAGCACCCCTATGACCCAGCAATCCCACTTTTGGGCATTTACCCAAAAGACCACAAACAAGATCATACTAAAGCTACCAGCACAACTATGTTTATTGCAGCATTATTTACCATAGCTAAGATATGGAACCAACCCAGATGCCCCTCAGTAGATGAATGGATCAAGAAAATGTGGTATATATACACAATGGAATTCTATGCCTCCATCAGAAAGAATGGCACTGCCCCAGTTGTTAGGAAATGGAAAGGCTTGGAAAAAATTACATTAAGTGAAGTAAGCCAGGCCCAAAGAAACATAGGTCCCATGGTTTCCCTTAGTTTCAATAACTAGTATATGTCTGAGTCAAGCAGAAAAGGTCAGATAAGTTGATGTTAGGTGAAATGAACCCCAAGATAAAAACTCAAATGGTTTTCTTTCTTGCTATTGTTTCTAACATATTTATAAGATGATTTCTTTGCTGCTTCCTATGTCCCTCCCCCACGGTATAACCCCTGTCTTCAATGTATTTGATGTTGGGATAATTTGTAGAGGGGAAGGAAAAAAAATTGTTTAAACAGGGATACAGGTGAACCCATTGCAACAATGAGATGTTTGGTGTGGGAGTGGAGTGGGGGGGGGAGGGGGCGAGGATCTGAGATGGGAGGGCAGGGATGGTAAAGGGAAACAAAGGAGGAGACAACAATGCTTGATAAGAAATGTACTCATGACCTTGCTCATGTAATTGTAAACCCTCTGTACAGTATTTTCACAATAAAAAGTTACTAATAAAAAAAGGATTAAAAAATAGAAAAATTTGGGGAGGGGGGATAAATGGATGGATGGATGGGTAGATGAGCTATGAATTTAACGAATTCATCTCGAAATGAAAAAGGAAACAAAATAAGTCACAGGAGAGCTGAGATCTCTGTAATGACTCTCTGTCAATTGGACAGCTGTTCTCCGGAAAAGACCATTATAACTTTGAATAAATCCACAAGTCTCTCACAGAAGCTGAAAACGTACCCCATTTTCGTCCTATTGCCCAGAATACAAGTGACTTCTGCTATAAAATTGTTCTTGTTGGTTGTGGTAGTATATACTTATAGTCCTAGCTGCTCAGGAGACTGACATAAGAGGATCGCAAGTCTGAGGTCAGCCTGGGCAACATAATAAGACCCCTTTACCTATTAATCAATTCATTAATTAAAATCATAGATATAGGGATGCTCATGCTTGTAATCTTAGCTATTCAGGAGGCTGAGATCTGAGACTCATAGGTTCAAAGCCAGCCTGGGCAGGAAAGTCCATAAGATTCTTATCTCCAGTTAATCACCAAAAGGCAGGAAACAGAACTGTGGCTCAAGTTGTAGAGCAACAGCCTTAAACAAAAACATTCAGGGACAGTGCCCAAGCACTGAGTTCAAGCCCCAGGACCAGCACACACACACACACACACACACACACAAATGTGTACATAAGCAACTAGAATAGCTGTGAGTTTTCTTTGAAAAATGAAACAAAGCCAATTTTGAATTCTATAGGGTTGTGATTTGAAAATCCAAGGAACTAAAAGCTTTTAAGGTGTCCCACCAGTGTTCAATGGGACTACTGGGCTGGGACACATTTTTGCCTTAGCTTGCATATTCTGTTTTTGAGTGAGTTTTAGTTTTGAGTGTTTGTATCCTGGACTTCTGGATACTTCCAAGGGCCCTCATCATCTGGCCACTGCTCTCTTAGGAACATCAGGAAGGGAAGACAGGAAGAGCAGAAAATGGCCAAGTTCACTTTAAACATTACTCTCCCCCCTCCCCCCCCCATACAGTTACCGGCTGTGATTTGCTGCCTTTCAACTTGGAATAAAATACATTACTTATGCAGAGAATGTTTTTAATGTAACAAAGCAAAGGAATAAAAATGCCTTACAACAGTTTTATTAAAAACAAATTCCCACAGTAAATACATATACACTAGGTTTCTGGGAGCAAACCAACCAAGGACATCAGCCTCTAAGTGCTCTGGGAAGTGCTTATAAATTACTTGAAATAAAAAACATTGTTGCCCAGGACATCGGGGATGAAATGTTGCAGTTTGTAATAAATTAACACAGAACTTTACTTCCCCTGCTTGAACAAAGCGGTCATTTGTCTGAATAACCTACATTCTGCTGTGAGTTATATTTTCACCACTGACTGCATTCATTTGCAAATTATTCTGCAGTTTTAATGTTCAAGTTTTAAATACCTTGAGAACTAATAAATAAAGCAAAGTAGAGCAAACAGTTGGCTTGCAGTTTAAAAACTGCTCGCATTTCTGCTTGTCTCCTGGCTTTTTTTCCCCCCTTTCAGTTATTTTTTTTTCCTGTAAGCATTATAAAGTTTCTTTCAACTACTTGAAAAAAACACTAAGTAAAATGCTAAAATCTACTGGGGGGAAAATCATGTCAGAGAAGTTTCCCTCATATCCTGAACTATGGAGTTATTTTATTTAGGAGTCCTTATTTTACATTTTGAAGACTTTTCTTCTATCAATAATTTAGTGACAGAATAATTTATAACTACCTTTGAGGGCTTTCTTATTGTATATAACTTTTGTCTGAAAGTCTTAGGTTTAGTTACAATTTTTTTTCTTTTTCTCCTTTTACTAGACTTTGTCCAGGAAAGGGGGGGGGGGAAACCAGAAGAAAAGTCATGTCACTTCTCTTGAATTATTTTGATTATAAAACAAAAACTCTGCAAGAAAATTCTTTTCACGGCCTTCTCAGTAAAACAAAACGCAACACTTTCTAGGTTTTTGAAAGAAAAATTTGATAGAAGCATTTACAGATTCAATTTGGGTTTGAAAGTTATTTTCTTCTCAAAAAAAAAACATAAGAAAGAAAGAAAAAAGAGAAAAGAAAGAAAGGCTAGTTTTCCTGTGTGAGTTGCTGGCTTTGTCAGATTTCTTTTGCATTGTTTTAAATAAGAATCCTGGGTAGACAATCACACCGGATAAAAGTAATGCCACCATTTCCAGGAAGTGTGTTATTTTCTGAAAAGTGCCTCATAAAATATTTTTATAAAGTAGGAGTTGAAATCATTGAAAAAAAATCACTCTCTTTTCGAAATCTGGTTGGAGAAAGCCCTTTTGATCCTGTTTCTTCTGATCTCATCTTTTATTTGGCTTAGAGGTAAACAACATTTGCCTCATTTAAACAACAGCATTTGTCCTTGTGGTTCTTAAATACTTTTCCAGCCGCCCTGTGACAGTTTATCACATTGGGGTAAAATAAAGGTCCTTTGCATCTAAGACTTTTATCACCTCCCTGAAAATGTTTGTTGTTTTATGCTTTGGGTTTGGGGGTTTTGTTTTTGGTTTTTGGGTTTTTTTAATCCCTCCCTGCCTTTCTCCCCGCCCCCCCCAACTCTGAGCTGTGGGGAAGGGGGCTGTTTTAGGACATTTCAAAGAGCCACTGAAGTCCTTCTGTGGAGACAATAACAAATGCTTGATTCTGTGCCCTGCAAAACCAAACTGGAGATATTTCCAAATTCCCTTTTAATTAAGATGTCTAAATAGCCATTTCTCTGCAGAGAGTGATTTCCAAACAGTTGAAGAAAAAGAAAGCTCAATTTTACAGACAACTTGGACACTGAAGGAAGGGACTGTCCCCCAGGGGCAGGGTGAGGAGGGAGACATCGGTGGACACTTCTACTCCATGAATGTGGGCTAGGATGGGAGCCCGGATGCAAAAGAAATATAAGGACCTGGCATCTGAACATTGCCAGGGACTTCAACTGACCATTTTTCTAGTCAGCCAGGTCATTTCTGTAATCTGTATACCTTTGTTGTTGTTTAAAAAAAAACTTTTAAAAACTCACTCGGCTCTGCTTGATTAGGTGCTAATTTTTTCCCCATCTAAACCAAATGAGGAGAATTTGCTTGGACCTCAGGATCCAGCAAGAGCTAGCCACCCCATCTGGTGTTAGGCTTGTTGTCCATGAACCCTCAGCTTAGCACTGAATACTCTTTTTAAAGATGTTAAAGTAAAAGGGATACCATTAGCATATGCCTCCTCCCCCCCCACCCCGCCCCCAAGTGTCCCCTTGAACTTTCTGTTGGGCATTACCCTTACTCTGGGCTTTCTGGATGGCGTCCAATGAGAGATTGGCTTGGAACTGTAAAATTAGCCATCTGCCTATTAAAAATGTAACCAGCTGCATCCGACGAAACACAGTGACTATTGAAATGAACTCATCCGGGAGAGAGCTCCGGTCCTCTGCTTGTCCTGGACTGTGATACTCCATCAGCGAAGAGCCTTCTGACCATGTTAGGAGGAAAACTGCCAGGCTCTCGGGTTCCAAGCAGGCTTCCGGTTTGTTTCCTTGCTAAAATTCTAGTATTTCTCAAGGATGACTTGGATTTTAAGTGTAGAAATACTCTGTTCCTCTTCCACTTGTTCAAAAGTACCTCCTTGTTTCAGGAAAAATAAATAAATGGAAAAGACACCAGCAGTCCCTAGAGTCCTTCCTATATGTCAAGATAACATGCTCAGGCATCATCTCCAATCTCACATGTTTCTAATAAACATTCATCCTCCAAACGAACATGTTCTCAGCAGTGCCTAGTAGCTTAAAACACAGAGCTACCGCCATAATTATTCTAACAAGAGCTACTCTTTCAGTGGATATTAGGCATCCTGTATTTATCACAAGGTCTGTTTATTAAAAATGAGAACTTTCAATAGCTGCGCTATTTTTTTCCCCTGAAAGCCTAATGGAGCATTAAAAAATAATTCATTAACTAATTAACAAAACTGTGTTTATTTACAGTATATAAAATGTTTCTATCAGGCAAATAACACACCATAATACAGCGTTGTGTTGACAGTAAAACATCTGGAGCTTAATTTAATGCATTTACTAAATGACGAGGGAAAATCAAAGAGGGTTGTAGCAGCTCCTTCCGTGCCTTGGATTTTTGTTCCTCTGTGGAGGTCGTAGGCCTGAGGGGTTCCTCCCCCCAATGGGGATCCAGATCCAAGCTCGAAGGTGCTCAGTACAAAATCCCCAAAGGATTATGCAAGGACCGGAGGGGTGCCTGGTTTTGACTCTGCATTCTTCTAGGCACATGTCCTAAATCTAACGTCTTGAGAGCCACTCAGAATGATTTGGCTGCACCATGTGAAATGGTGCTTTTAGTTCTTTAAAGTCAATCTAATGTTTTTCATCTGGCCTGATTTTCTTCCTTTTTTTCCTTTCTTCCTTCGTTCCTGCCTTTCTTTCCTTCCTTCCTTCCTTCTTTCCTTTCCTCTTTTTCTCCCTCCCCCCTTCTCTCTCTCATTGTGTCTCCTTTTATCTCTCTCTGTTTTTCTTTTTCTCTCTCATATTTTGCCTTGGGAAGGGTTCTCAAAAATTAAAATAATAAGCTTGATACATTTTCCTATTAGATCATCCTATCATAAGATACATTTTTAGTGTATTTCCCCCACAAAATCTCGCCTCTTCTACTGCCTGAAACAGAATGCCGAAGCTTTTCTGTTTGTAGGTTTGGTTTCCTTAACATCACTTTAGTGTAAAAGCCCCCTTTCCACACATAAAATACTAGTAATCCTGTTACTGCACAAACCCTTCTGGGGAATGTGTAAACAATTACCTCTCAGGAGGAAATTGCATAGGACGCTCTAGAAAAGCAAACAGCATTAATACAGATAAATGTGATATTTGAAAATTTTGTTCTTTCTTCCTTTCAATCTAGACAACAACAACAAATACTAGAGACATGGCTCCAGTCAAAGAGCACCTGCCACACCAAGCAAGCATGAGGTCCGGAGTTTAAATCCCAGTACTGATCTCCCCTTCCCACAAATTAGAATAAATTCAGGTATTATAAAATGAACTAAAACAATCAGTTTTCTAGATCTGTGTTTCTACTTGAGTTTCAAATATGCAATAATCACTAAATGTGTATGTTACTCTGCCCAAGGGTCATCCCTACTGGCTTCTTAAAATAGAATCCCAATGTGTAGTTAAAACAGGGAAATTCTCTAGACCACTGTCACCTATCCCAGCTGCTAATGCATTTTTAAGTTTAAACTATATAGAACAAGTAGGATTATCAGAAACTAGAGAAAAGTCTGGTTAAAGTTGGATTCTTTAAATTTTATTTATTCATTTTTATTTATTTATTTTTTTATCAGTCATGGGTCTTAAACTCTGGGCCTAGGCACTTTCCCTGAGCTCTTCAGCTCAAGGTTAGCACACTACCACTTGAGCCACAGTACCACTTCCAGTTTTCTGTTGGTTAATTGGAGACAAGAGTCTCGCAGACTTTCCCATCCAGGTTGGCTTTGAACTGCAATCCTCAGATCTCAGCTTCCTGAGTAGCTAGGATTACAGGCATGAGCCACTGGCACTGGCAAAAGTTTACATGTAATTGTTTGTAACTTTTTTTTGGGGGGGGGTTGGTCGTGGGGCTTGAACTCTGGGCCTGGTCGCTGTCCCTCAGCTCTTCAGCTCAAGGCTAGAACTTTACCACTTGAGCCAGAGTGCCATTTCCATTTTTTTAAATGAGTGTGTGTGTGTGTGTGTGTGGTGTGTGTTTTGATTGGTCATGGGACTTGAACTCTGGGCCTGGGTGCTATCTCTGAGCTCTTCAGCTCAAGGCGAGTGTTCTACCACTTGAGCCACAGCACCACAACTCTAATTCAGCAAATCCTTGTTTCTGGTCCAACTGTTTTAAACTCGGTTCCTCAGTTTAAGCTGACAATATCAATGGATGTTCTGTACTTACCTGAGTGCAGCCATCTTTCTTACCATAAGGTGAACCTGAGTTTCCTTTTAGTAGTTCTGGGTGAAACAACCATCCAACCATCCCAACATCTTCCCTCTCTACTAGCCCTGGATCTTGAGGTGCACAGTTAAAGGAGGATGCCAAATAGGTGTCACTTTGTACCAGAGTTCTTCTGGATCAGAGACAAATATTTCTTAGAGAGTGTGTGCTCCCACTAACCCTGCTGTGACTATGGCAGACCTTACTAGTAAACTGTGGCTGTCTTTCTCAGACTGAACGACAAACACACACAACAAATCAATCAGAATTGGCTTCACAGATAAAAACTGGTGTCTGAAGTGAATTGATACTCATGGAGATTGAATCAAGGGCCTTTAAACAACAAGATAAGCTTTGCTATTACCAGGTGGTCCTGCATAGCCTTCAAATACCATATCCTGGCTTCAATAAAGTGGGTTTGTTTCTCTTTGGGCTCCTGTCTAGCATTTTTTAAAACGAGCTCATATCAAGGAAGGACTGGGCCATGTCACCTTTGCTCAGGTTGCAATGAAGCTCATCTTTTATTCCATCGACATCTACCTGTCCCATGCCTACAAGTCTGGACAGTGCAAAATAGTATTTACACTGTCCACTGATCCCAATTTGCTCTTCTGGACCAGATATCACTTCCACTAGATTCTGACAGTTCTGCGAAAAAGAAAAGGCATACTCAAAGAGTTAAAAAAAAAAAAAAACAATGCTAAAAGAGTGCTCTGAAAGAATCATAGCTCCAATTTCATTTGCACTTTTGAATAATGGAGATACACTTCTAATGAATTTGGAGCGTGTTTATTCCTGCATAGGATCTTCAATTGCTCCCTCTTCCCCCACTAAATAACCCAGGCACATTTCTATGTAAGACACAACCCACTTTATCAATATATCCCTCATGCAATCCTGTATCACGCCACCCTCCACCTTATTGTCCAACATTCAGATACCAGCTTGTCCATTACTCCCTTCCCTGAATATAGCTTTCCTTGTGAATCAGGACAGTTATAGACCAGTTCACTGAGCAAGATCCCTGACAGAAGTTCTAAGTGTTTGTGGGGAAGAGTTCTCACTGGGCTCACACTTGCCACAGTGTGGTGGGGATTGGAGGGCCCACCTAACACTGAATGAGCTCCATATTTTCCATGTACACTTTGACCATTGAGAACCCAAATGTCTTGTGGCTGGGCATGAGAAGAACACGGTGCTGTGAATGGACCTGCAAGAAGGCTGGGGCTGTGGCGGCCTATGGAGCAGCTGTCCTGTTTGTGGAAGAAGTCTCTGGAAAACACAGAGACTCCTGAGCTAACTGGACTAGGTTTCTGTCCCAGCTACAACTTTGAGCAGCTGTGTAATCCTGGGCTCCTAGTCACTTACCCTCTTCGTTGTCAGCTAGAATAGCTGTTGACTGTGGAATAAAATATTCATCCTTCTCCATCTCTAAGGCAGCAGAAAATAGACACCCTGTATGCATACTTTCCCGTTTACTATCAAGCCAGGCTGCTGAGAGGCTCGGTTAGTAAAGCTGGGATGAGAAGAAAGGGGCTGGGCCCTGGGAGGATGCGTTTGGCATGAGGTAAAGAGAGCATACTTTCTTCCTTGTGTGTTTGAATTGGCTTTTAAATCAGCACAACCTCCGCTAACCTCAACTGTGACATTGCATTGAAATGTTACTCCCGGGATTTGACATTTCCTTATTCTTCCTACTACTGTTTTCTCCTTTGTTGCTTTGAAAATATGAATTAATGGTGAATACTAATGAGCGCATGACAAGGCGAACTATCTAGATGCTAAAAACCTTGGGAGATTCAAGGCTCCTGACATCTCTAAGGAAGGAAAAGGGAGGGAATTCTGCTCATATTTCCCAACTCGAGTGGCCCCAATACACATTTTCATCCTCTATCCCTCCCATCCAACTCCTTTCCTTTAAAAATTTTAAAAGAATCTTCATGAAAGCTTCAAGAAGGGGACTTTGAACTTGTTCATAAGATTTTATGTGTCTACCTGGAGTACACATGAAATTGGTTTTTTTTTTCTTTTTAAAGTACTGTTGCATTTATGAAAATCTTTCTGGATGCCTTTTTATCGTCCTGTGCTTTCTTTCTTCTTTTTTTTTCCTTTTATTGTCTCTGAGATTGTTTCATGGGGCTGGGGATTTGTGAAGCAGCCAACGAGTGGGAACTTAAATCTTTGAGACCAAACACAGTGACTTGCTAGCTAATGCCAATTTTCCCTCCCCCCTTCCAATAAAAACCAGCAGTATTTGTCTGCTGTTGGCATCAAAGACAATTTTTACGGCACGGTCTGCAAGACTATCTCAACATCATGGTACATTTTTAAACATTAAAAGCCAAGGATAAAGCCAGGCATGGCAGTACATGTCTATAACCCCAGCATTCAGGAGGCTGAGGCAGGAGAATCAAAAGTTCCAGTAAGGCCAGGTTGGGACTCATAGCAAAAAATAAAAAATAAAATCAAATCAAAGTGGAACAAAACAATTACCCAAGGTGTAAACATCAAGAAAAATAAATACATAGGAATTTAGAATAAAGTCATACGACTGGTACAGCATACACAAGTCCATTCATCCATGCCAGTACTTAGCTAAAGCTAGTCTGTATATGTAACAGATAGCAATTAAAAAAGCATCAAGAGCTGGGCACTGGTGGCTCATGCCTGTAATCCTAGCTACTCAGGAAGCTGAGATTTGAGGATCACAGTTCAAAACCACTCAGGGCAGGAAAGTCTGTGTGATTCTTATTTCCACTTAACCACCAGAAAACCAGAAGTGGGGCTGTGGCTCAAAGTGGTAGAGAACTAGCCTTTGGCAAGAAGAGTTCAGGGGCAGTGCTCAAGTCCAGAGTTCAAGCCCTATGACCAACAAAGAAAACAAAAAGAAAAGATAGATATCAAGAAACAAACCCAGGGCTTTGCCCTTTAGACTGACTCTCCACCTGGTGTTGACCTTCCTGGCTACCCCATCTAGGAGAGGCCTAGACATCAACAACCATCCGGTGAAGGAAGGACAGCATAAGGCCCACCAAAGCCATCACAAACAAAAGCCTCAGGAAAACCCATGAAACCCAGGCCATTCTCTTGAGGAGCTCTACTCCCAAAATGTGGATATTTCAAATACAATCAAAACAATCGCTTAAAAACTTGTTGAGCATCAGTGGCTCACGCCTGTAGTTCTAGCTCCTCAGGAAGCTGAGATCTGGGGATCAAAGTGTGGATTCAAATCCTAAGCATGTGACCTTGCCTCTATCAGTTCCAGGCCTCAGCTTGCTTCTTTGTCAAATGGGGATGCTGGGAGAACCTCCTTCCTAAGTTGTTAAAAATCGTTAAAAGAGGAAGCACAAAGCTCTGTACAGTCTCTGGCTAAGGGCAAGGGCCTGTTGTTGACCCCCAGGAATTGGTCAAGTGATTAAAAGGTGGAGTTCCCCAGGGGCTCCACTGATGGGCTAAGAAAAGATTCCTGGCAAAACCCAGCAGAACACTGGGACTTCCTAACCTAGGAGCCTCGGACACAGGACATTGCCAACATGTCATCTGATTATGCAGAGCCACAGTTCCTAGATTGCCTGCCCCCCTTCTCTCTCTCTCTCTCTCACACACACACTCTCTCTCTCTTCATACAAACAAGCTTCTCACTAGCCACACTACACAATTTCTTTTTTTGGAGGGGGGGGTCCAGTCGTGGGGTCTGAACTCTGGGCCTGGGTGCTGTCCCTCAGCTCTTCAGCTCAAGGCTAGCGCTCTACCACTTGAGCCACAGTGCCACTTCCAGCTTTTTTCTGCTTATGTGGTACTGAGGAATTGAACCCAGGGCCTCATGCATGTGAGGCAAGCACTCTACCACTGAGCCACCTTCCCAGCCCAACACACTGCACAATTTCTAACTACTCCCCCAATCAAGTTATATGTCACCTATTAAGGTTCATCAATTATTTACACAGTGTATTCATCCCAATCTCTGAAGTTCTTGGTGCCAGTTGGGGGAGAGGAGAAGGGCAATAGAGCTTGCACAGAGCACTGAAAATATGAGTGATAGCACTCCTAGCAAGTGCAAGTCCCCAAGTTCAAATCCCAGTACTGCAAAAAAAAAAATCATAAGTAAAGAGGAGCTGATAGATGTTTAAGAAAAGTTATTGTTAGATTGACAGTATGATCTTTGAATCTGAATGGTTTTAAATCCAGGCTCTAATAGTAGATAGCTGAATGACACTGGAAAATCTCCTGAACACTAGGTACCTCATTTCCTCCTCTGTTAAACATGAATGGATATAACACCTACTTTATATAGCTAGACAATTTAGTATGTCTGAATTGTTTAGAATAGTGCTTGGCACAGTATAATATTATGTAAACTTCACTTTAAGACATAATAAATTGACGCAAGACATAGCACCTCATGCCTATAATCCTAGCTAATCATGAGAAACAAATCTAGAGAATCACAGTTCAAGATTAGCGCAGACAAAATATTAGTGAGATTCCATCTCAACAAATAAACCAGTCGTGGTGGCATTGACCTCTAATCCAAACTACCCAGGAGACATAGGGATGAAGATTGAGGTTCTAACATGGCCCTGGAATGAAATTCAAGATCCTATCTGAAAAATGACTAAAGCTAAAAAGGGTTGGAGGGTAGGGATCAAATGGTAGAGTGTTCATCTAGCACCAATGAGATCCTGAGTTCAAAATCCCAGAAAATAACAATTCTGATCATAATAATAATAAATTGAAATTACAAATAAGTGTGAATACGATGGACCCAAGCTCAGTGCTAAGCTGACTAGGAGAGGCACTTGTCAATTCAGGGGTGATAAAATGTGCATCCCAGCATGCTGAGGTTCACAAGTCTAATGGACACTGATGGCTCATGATGCAAACCCAGCCTCCTCATCCACGTCCTATTACATAATGTAGTACCGCGCAGTACCTGTAAAGAAAAGAGGTTTATTTAGTTCACAGTGCTGAGGTCCAGAATTCCGTGCAGGCTCTGGTGAGGCCCTCCTGGGCTATCTTGAAACATGGTGGAGAAAGAGCAAGCCGTGTGTTCTCATCCTAATCACGTTCTGGTCCTGGTCCTAATTGTGGCATCCTGTTGACAGAGTTTGCATGTCACCTCCTAAATTAGATAGAGAAACAACTTAGTTTGGTTCCTTTCTTTCCAGGGAGAGCCAACTGTCCACTCTCAGCATGAAGCAACTACCAAAGACAGACCAGATACCTCCTGCCACCTCCCACCACCCTTGAAGATTAAAAGGGACCAAAGTCATTTAAGGAGGGAATCAGACAAGATAGATAAATGGGGAAAACAGAAGGTTATATTATTTTTTAAAGAAGAATCTGAAGTTGAAACCAGGAAGCAACGAGAAAAGCAGTTAAGCTTTCCTCTACTACATCTCCTTTGAGGTGTTAGGTGACTAGAACTGAGAGATCTAAAAGGGCTTGCTAGCTAAAACTGCCCCCTCCTCTGAAATGAGAAGCTACTGACCTCTCTGTAAATGAGAAAAGACAGCAAGTAGAGAAGTTTATCTGGGGGAAGGAAAGGCTAAAACATACCTATGGTTCTTAGGTTTGGGATAGAGGCAGAGAGAGACATCTCCACATTTTCAAATACTAAGCAGCACCCATCTTAGCCATCCAGACCACTGTCTGTGCTTCCCTCCAGCACACAAAGAGTAAAGGCAGAAGGTGACAGCTACCACTTTGAGAGGTGTGTATGTGTGTGTGTGTGTGAGAGAGAGAGAGAGAGAGAGACAGAGACAGAGACAGAGACAGAGAGAGCCAAAGAGCCAGAGAGACAGAGAGCCAGTTCTAGGGCTTGAACTCAGGGCCTGGGCACTGACCCTGATCTTTTTCACTCAAGGCTAGCTCTCTACCACTTGAGCCACAGCTCCACTTCCTACTTTCTTGGTGTTTAATTGGAGATAAGAGTCTCACAGACTTTCCTGCCCTGGATGAGCTAGCTTTGAACCAGGATCTTCAGATCTCAGCCTCTTGAGTAGCTAGGATTACAGACTTGAGTCACAGGTGCCTGGGTATTGTGAGTCTTTAATTCCCATGGGGGATTAATTCCTGCATGGGGAACATATACCCTTTCTCTCTTTTTTCCCATTTATCCCTATTTTAACCTTCTTAAAATAAATCCTTACTAAAAAAAAGAAAAAATGAGCAAGTATACTAATTCTGGACTCTCTTCTTCTACAACTGTGGAGTCATCACTGGGTCTCACATTCCAAACTCATCTAACCCTAATTCCTGCCCAAAGCCCCGTCTTCAAATATCATCAACTTGAGACATTGGGCATTAAGTTTCAACATGACTTTGGATGGGGACACTTGAACCCACTACCCAGTCATGCTCTTCCCACCTTCTTACATTGACTTCCTTGGGTGATGCCCACGGGACAAGGGAAAGCAGGAGAGCTCAAATTCTTCAGAAAGATGGGGACAATCACAATTACACAAAGCTTATCATCCTTCCTTCCTCCTTTCCTTCCTCCTGCCCCTTTCCCTACCTCCTTTCTCCCTTTTCTTTCCCGTCTGTGGCAATAGACAATGATTCACTTTAGTTTAATGTACTAGTAATGACTCATATGGACTATGATGAAGGTTACAGACTTTTTGTGTGTGTGTGCCAGTCCTGAGGTTCAAACTCAGGGCCTGGGCACTATCCCCGAGCTTTTTCTTTTGGCTCATGGCTAGTACTCTATCACTTGAGACACCACTCTACTTCTAGTTTTTTTGCTATTTAATTAGCGATAAGAGGATCCTGGAATTTTCAGCTCAGGCTGGCTTTGAACTGCAATCCTCAGCTCTCAGCCTTCTGAATAGCTAGGATTACAAGAGTAAATCATTGTTGCCTGGCTGTGTTACAGACTCTTGCAGGTCAATAGGATGGTTTGTCATAGGCCAAGATGTTGTACTTCACAGAGGACGGTAACTGGCTTTGATCATGGCTGGCAGGACTCAGCCTACAGTAGGAACAAAGCCACTGTGGTTAATTAGGACTGGGGGAATGCTTACATGGGATAGGACAATAACCAGCCACTGTCTCCATAATTGCCCGGAGATGGAATTTTGCATACAGCTCAAATATTACTCTACTTCCTAAAGTCCTTCTAGATACAGTTGGAGAGATGCTCCAAGGGAAGGATTTAGTACTTTTAGAATTACTGGGAGGTGGAGGGATACGATACTTAAAAGCTGTGTTGCCTGAAAAGAAAACCAGGAGTCTTGAATTTTGATTCTGTTTATATGCTTCAACTATGACATTGCAAAGGAGAAGAGAATTTGTATCTCTTTGAAGCCTTCAGTAGATCAGCTTAGTGATTCTCACATACACATTGATCATAAAGGAATATTGAATCCAGAGATGAAATAGGATGATATTTTATCATATCCTCCATGGAATAACAGAGTGCCTTCTTGACTCTTTGGTGAAAGATCTTAAAGTAAAAACATATTTATAGCCTAGTAAAGTGGCTCATGCCTGACATTCCACCTAAGTGGGAGGTAGAAATCGGGAGGATTGCTCATGTTTGTAATCCTAGTTGCTCAGAAGGTGGAGAGCTGAAGCTCATAGTTTGTTAGACAATGCAGGCAGACTTCATCTCTAATTAATGAGCAAAAAGCCTGGCTGGAGGTGTAGCTAAATGGTAGAGTACCATCCATGAGCAACAACACTGATTGAACTCAAGCCAAAAAGAAGGAAGGAAGGAAGGAAGGAAGGAAGGAGGGAGGGAGGGAGGGAGGGAGGAAGGGAGGGAGAGAGGGAGGGAGGGAGGAAGGGAGGGAGGGAATACAGATGGCAGGATGCTTGGAGTGTACCAGATCTCACAGAACAGCCAGGCCGGGGTCATGGAAGTCAGAGTTAGAGCAGAAGCTCACAAGTAGACTCACTGCAGTGCTCCTGAGTAACACCCTTGGGAGTAAGAGGAACGGGAGATGCTAAGGAGAAGATGAATCGGTTGTAACCATCACAGTCGTCCACTCCCATGCCTGAGATGGACTCTGTGTTGCGGGCACTGAGGTCATCAGGGGTGATGTGTTGAGGGTATAAGGAGGGAAAAACATCCACAGACACTTAAAAAACAAAACACAGCATGCAACATTAACTAAATAAATAAATTTAAAAGGCCCACACAAATGGAGCTGTGTGAAGTGATATGAAATCTATTCCCTGGGAGAAGACAACCTAACCCATTCTGTGCCTTGTCCTGCAGGCTCTTCACCTCATACCAAGGAGGAAGACCGGGAGAATGGGGCAGGGGGCAGGGGGTGGGGGCTGGGGGGGGGCAGCTGGGAAGAATGATGGAAACAGAGGTACTTCAGAGCTAATGAAATTGGCTGATTCCTTAATTTCAAAAAGCCTGAAAGGACCATTTTGGTTTTGAGGATTTTGAAACTGGAGCCTGGACATCATGATTGATGTCATTGAATTCATGATTTTTCCAAGATGTGACGATGGTGTTCTGATTGAGGAATGAAATGTCCTTCTCCTCAGATGATGCAACTTAAAGGATTTAATGAGAGCCAGAGCAAGCGGCTCATGCCTGGTACACTAGCTATGTGGGAGGTGAAGATGGGAGGATTTTAGTTCAAGACCAGCATCAGCAAAAAGTTAATGAGACTCATCTAAACATTATGAGCCCAGCATGGTGGCACACCCCTCTATTCCCAGCTATATGGGATATAAAGGCAGGAATCAGCCCAAGGCAGAAATAGAAAGACCCATCTGAAAAATAAAGACAAGAAAGACTAGACATCTGAGAGCTTCAATCCAGCAAGCAGTGAGGCTTTGAGATTAATTTCCAGCACTGGAGAGAGAGAGAGAGAGAAAGAGAGAGAGAGAGAGAGAGAGAACAAAACACTTAATAGGGAGGGTTCTATCATCTCTCTCCAAACTATGTAGCAGCAGGTGTGTGTGTGTGTGTGTGTGTGTGTGTGTGTGTGTGTGTGTGTATTTGTGTCTGGAGGGGGACATCAAGTATAAAAAACAAAAAAAATCACCAAAAAACCCAAAGCAACTTGCCAAAAAATTAAATTATGCAATACTGTACAGCTTTCTTTGCTTTCTTTAATTTTTCATATCTGGCCTGGGGCTTGAACTCAGGGCCTGAGCACTGTCCTTCAGTTTCTTTTGCTCAAGGCTAGCACTCTACCACTTGGACCACAGCACCACTTCCAGTTTTCTTTTTGGGGGGTGGGGAAGGGTGGGAAGGTGTGTGATTAACTGGAGATAAGAGCCTAGGGATTTTCCTGCCCCTGCTGGCTTCAAATCAGAATCCTCAGAGCTCAGCCTCCAGAGTAACTAGGATTACAGGTGTGAGCCACTGGCACCCAGCTGTACAGTTTTCTTTAGCCCTCACAAGCTGAGACCTGTATGTCACTGCTGTGGAGCATTGGGCGGATTTCCCAGGAGGAAGGCCACGGGCGCATGGCCAGCGTTCCTACCCCAGGTCACAGACGGAAAGACTAAGAAGGACATGTGAGCATCGTTTCCAATATCCACAACTAGAACACATGCGTTAGGAGCGAGATGACTCTTGGTGGCCAAGTTTGACTCAAGATCAAAAGAACAAATTTTAAAAGAATTGGTATGCTACTGCTTCTGTCAATAATAAGCTCCGCATTAGAGCCAGCATGAGCATGGTGGCTCCATGACCGCTGAATGGGGAGCTATATTGCAGACGCCTTGAACCCTGAGCAAAGGAATGACTTGAGATCTCAGACCCCAGGAAGGATTTACATCTTCTTTAATCTTCTGATGACAGTATAGTCCCCATGAGATCGGTAGAAGCAGTAATGCTGGTCCATCAAAGATCTCTCCTCTGTATGTCTGTGCCCATGGCTGTTGGGAAGGGAAGAGAGAGGGTAGACAGACTCATGGAAGCCTGGGAAGGGCCCAGCAGGTGGGAGGCAGAGGCTAAGGTGCCTCTTGGGGAGTCTTCCCTTCTCCCTAGGAGTCTTTGTGCATCACTCCATGATCACCAGGTACTCGACAGCCCGCTGAAAAGAATTCAGACGCGCTCAAGCTCCCAGCGGGAAAAGCTTAGAGCCCTGTAGTTGGAAATAGCTCCCAACCTGCGTCTCAGGCAGGTATTTTTAGGTTCTGTCTTGAAGACACAGAAACTTTCATACATTGCAGCTCTTTTGTCTGGAGCCACTGCAGCCCCAGACGTGTCATTGAAAGGGGGTATAATTGTGGTCTCCCCCACCCACCAATCTGAGCTCTCGGCTAGGGGCAACTCCCTGCTGTGCCCAAGAAGGGGGGTGGGGGATGGAGAGCCGTTCCTGGCAAGGGAAAGTCAAAATGGATTTTTTTTTCCCAAATAATAATGTGTTGATCAAGAAGAGAGGGAAAAATTGTACTGAGGAGAGAGGACACTGCCACAGGGGAATGAAGGCTACTTCCTGTTGGAAATCTGGTCTCCCTTTGCTATACAAGCTATGAATTTCAAGCTTGGAGGACCCAAAGTGTCATGCTGAAGGGAGGTAAATAATACTGCTAGGGATGGATGAGAGATGGACAACTGTGATTAAGACCAGGCAATCTTACTGTCAATCATTGGATAGAGTGAACAAGAGGAAAGAAAGAAGGAGTGATGGAAAAGAAAGGAAGGAAGGAAGCATGGCAGGCAGGCAGGCAGGCAGGCAAGCAGGCAAGAAGGAAGTCAGGAAGGAAGACAGGAAGGAAGGAAGGAAAGAAGGAAAGTGAAAGCAGATATAAAAGTGGCAAGAAGAATTCCAGTAGTGCATTGGAACTGGGCAAGGGGTGTGTGAGTCCCCAGTAGGCCTGGGCACCATCTCAGGTCAAATCAGTAAGGCCAGCATGGAGCTACATTTGGTAAGGAGGATCTCAAGAACCCATGTTGAAATGGTAGAGAAGTTGACCCTGAAGTGAAAGACCCACATGCAGACACTTTGCATGACCATGGAATGTTATATTCATGAAATGGCCCCCAGCAAGATGACAGCAGTCTCTGCCTTTAATGTGAAAAGAATGAGGGGATTCCCTCAGCCTCCTAATTTCCGTGAAATAAATCCGCAGGAACTGATACCCATCAGGATAAGCCTTTCAAAAGGTTTCTCCAAAAAGGGAATAAGTATCACAGGTTAAAGAAAAAAAAAATCAGCAAGGATTTATTTTAACCAAACAGGGAGACAGGGAGGGAAGCAAAGGAGAAATATTTGTTTCACACACGGGACATGCAAGACTCCAAGTGTGTCTGGAACATTAGTTCACGTTGTAATCCTTGTATTCTGGATGATCACAGGTTGAAGCCAGCACAGGCAAACAGTTCTGGGTGTGGAGGCAGGCACCTGTCATCCTAACTACACTGGAGGCTGAGCAGGGCAAGATCTCAGTTCCAGGCTAGGTTGGCTAAAAATGCTGGCAAGATTCCATCACCAAATGTGACACACCTGTCATCCCAGATGACTCGGGACAAGAGAAGTCTTCAAGCATGGAGACAATGAGTTTAGGTTAAACCAAGTACCCGAAACATGGTTAAGATAGGACTTAGTTATTATCCCCAAATAAAGTTTATAGCATGTCTAGCTTATTGGTCGAGATGAGATCTCACTAACTTTTTGCCCAGGCTGGCCTCAAAGCATGATCCTTCAAATCTGTACCTCTGAGGAAACTGCCTCACTAGATTGACACCTGATAGCAGAACACAGCTGACTGAGAGGAAGGATGTATGTGGGAACAGGGTTTTTTTTTCCCACTGGTGTAAAATAGTGAAGTAGTTACCCACAGAATCGAGAGATCAGCCACGGAGTGGAAAGCAATTGCTATTCCAGGAGTGCAGCACAAAGGTTTCTCCCAAGAGCTCTGTCTCCCTGAGAAGCCAAAAGCTGCCTTAGTGTTTTGGAGGTAGGATGGCCCATTCCAAACTGCAGGACTCAGAGTTGCCAGCAGCAGGGTACTGAGCTGCACACCCAGTCCTCCTGACATCAAGGCCTTCTGACAGCACACAGACCTATATGCTGAAGGAGCCAGATGGAACTCTGAGACCTACTGAAAACTGTACAGAGTTTCTGCCCGCAGTGCTGTAGTACCCCATAAGGGGAAAAAATGGTAGCAGGGCTTGAACTCAGGGCCTCATGCTGTTGCATGGCTTTCTTGCTTACATCTGGTGTTCTACCACTTGAGCCAGGTCTTCATCCCAGCATGTTAGTAGTTAATTAGATTTAGAGAATCTCAGCACCTTTCAGCCCAGTCTGTTCTTAGAAAAAGATCTTCTGGAATTCTATGCCTCCATCAGAAAGAATGACATTGCCCCATTTGTTAGGAAATGGAAAAACTTGGAAAAAATTATATTAAGTGAAGTAAGC
>NW_012267322.1:3334860-3408175 GCF_000151885.1 Dipodomys ordii | reverse complement strand
AAAAAAAAAAAAAAGATCTTCTGGATCTCGGTCCCCTAAGTGGCTAGGATTGCAGGAATGAGCCACAGACACCTAGCAATAACATTTCACTTTTTAGCCTATACTGGGATTTGAACTCAGGACCTCATGCTTGTTCAGCTGGTGTGCTAACAGTTGAGCCACACCTCAAGCCCAGTATGTTACTACTTAATTGGAGATGAAATATCTCAAACTTTCCTGCCCAGGCTGCCTTTAAACCAAGTTCGTCTATATCTCAGCCTTCTAAGAAGCTAGGGTTACAGAAATGAGCCACCAGTTCCCAGTAATAACTTAATTTTTTTGGCAGTCAATGTGAATTCAAGGCCTCACACTTGTTAGGTTGATATGCTAGCCCTTGAGCCATGCCTCCTTTTATTTTTATTTTTTTTATTGTGAAAATACTATACAGAGGGGTTACAATTACGTGGGCAATACAATGAGTACATTTCTTATCAAGCATTGTAACCTCCTCCTTTGTTTCCCCTTCCCATCCCTTCCCAGCCTCCCCCCCCCCCCCCTACCCAACCCTCGTCCCCCCACCTACCAAAGTTGTAAAGTTCGTTTTCGACATAACAACTTGTACATCTCATTGTTACAATGGGTCCACCTGTATCCCTATTTAAACGATTTGTTTTTTCCCTTCCCCTCCACAAATTATAACATCAAATACAGTGAAGGCAGGGGTTATACCATGGGGGAAGGACATACAAAGCAACAAAGAAATAATCTTATAAATGTGTTAGAAACAATCGCATGAAAGAAAAAAAACATTTGAATACTAAAGCTACCAGCACAACTGTTTATTGCAGCCTTATTTACCATAGCTAAGATATCTAAGATATGGAACCAACCCAGATGCCCCTCAGTAGACGAATGGATCAAGAAAACGTGGTATATGTACACAATGGAATTCCATGCCTCCATCAGAAAGAATGACATTGCCCCATTTGTTAGGAAATGGAAAAACTTGGAAAAAATTATATTAAGTGAAGTAAGCCATGCCTCCTTTTAAATAAGAAAGTGTTGATCCAAAAAGGAAGACAAGGATTGTTGAGGGGAGGGGCATATGGAACCCAGTGGTTATGTTTCTGAAAGATCATGTTGCTCAATGGGGCTCAAAATTAATACAGTGTATTTAATATAGAAATCATAGTATCCTAGACAAGTGTCATGATTCCCTTTCCTCTCTCTCATACACACACATACACACACACACACACACACACACACACACACACACACACACCACCCCAAAACTAACATTTACTGGGCACTTACCTTGTGATATGATAGTCTGAGTACTGAAAGCTTTTATTCCATCTGCAGAACTACCCTATAAGCAAGGCAGCCTCAGTATCCTCTTATAAACCAGTGAATGGAGACTTCAAGCACATAGCCAAGAGTCTCAGCTACCTGCAGCCTGAATTCTGACTTCTGATCTTGAGCCTTAACCATTAGGCCATATTCTTTCCTCTAGAAAGTCCCTTTTCCAACCCTTCCCCCCATGGGGACAACCTTACAAACTGCTCAGTGGAGTCATTTGTCCTTTTTTGATGTCAAGAGCTAAACTGTGAAAACCCCTAAAAGTCATCTGGAAACTTAGTGAGTGAATCTGATTCCAACATGGCCCAGACTCATGGATTGACCGAGGGAAGGAAAAGGTCTCAGCCCCAGCCACCCCTGAACTTGCAGACAGCCACACTGTGGGAAGACCTAGAGCTAGAGAGGCCTTAGCATGTGGTACCTTCCACACCTCTGGCAGACTCAGAGCAGAGCCAGGCAGACAGCCCAAGAGAAACAAGCAGAAAAGCCCGAGGGAAGAGACCACCATACAAAATACCTGAAAAACCTTCTAAGGCTCAAACAATGTTTTGTGATATCCAGGAATTAACAAAAAAAAAAAAAATCAGGCTCAGTAGGTTGTAAAAGTTCAGAGCTAAGTAAAGAATTGCTTTCATTCTACCTTTTCACGCTAAAAAATAAAAAGCAGAAAAACATAAAGGAAAAGTTAATTAAATCATAACTTACTTGTTGGGAAAACTCTGTTCCTGGTTGGAAGGAAATTACCCTGGGGTGAAAAGCAAGAGCTGTGTAGCACAAGAGAAGGTGGTGTTGCTTATTTTAGCATGTTTTTCCATTCTCTTCCTGGTGGGAATAAGGGGATATGAGGAGAAGGAGCCTGAGGGTTCCCTACACAGGATTCACAACCCACAGTTCTAGTAGTACAGTTCCAAGAACCACAGAGGCTCACTCAAAGGTGGGTGGCAAAGGGGGCCAGCCCAGCCTGTGAGCCACCATTCCAGCACCTGCTAGGCCTGAAAAGCCATTCTCATGAATTTGCTACAACTTCTGTCAGCCTTGTGGCTCCCTGTCAGTGCCAAAGAGCCTTCCATTCATGTTAGTAGCCTTGGTGACTTATCCAGCACATAGGAGTCTCAGAAAATGGAACCAACAATAGCAGAGTTAGTCAAGAAAGGAGTTGATTTAAGAGCTAACTACTTCTGTCCCCTTACATGTTGCTCTCAATACTTATAATGAAACATAATATACGTATAGAATAAAAAGAAACATTGAATCACAGCTATAATCCTAACTACTTAGCAGGCGGAGTTCTAGAGGATCAAGGTCAATAAAAACTAGAAAAGTCAGACTTCATCCCCAATTAACCAGTGAAAAGCCAGGCTAAAGCCATGGTTCAGATGGTACAGCACCAGTCAAGCAAACAAGCCAAGCAAGAATATGAGTTTAAATCCCAGCACTGCAAGGGAGAGAGAGAAAGAATAAAAGAAAAAGTGAGAGAAGGTAGGAAAGAAGGAAGGAGAGAAGGAAGGGAAGGAAGGACGGAAGGAAGGAAGGAAGGAAGAGAGAGTGAAGAACTTTCCCTACCTTGTGTGTTCTGCATCTCCTGAGTATGCTATCTCTTCTATGTGTAGGCAAAAAAAAAAAAAAAAAAACCTGATAATACTAACCTAGCCATCACTATGCTTCCCAGATGGAAGCATCCAGAATATCAAGCATGGCTGCCTAGAGGTCACAGCCATCCTTTGTAATGTGTGCTTTCAACAATCCCCAAATAAAATACAGTAAATACGAGTCAAGTCCCAAAATACTGAAGGGTACAAGTGATGTCCAACTCTAGAATCTTGCCTAGTCCTGATACACCCCATCCCAAAGTTCTTCACTGTCCAAAGAGCATTTCTCAGCCATTCCTGGTGGCTTTCTGCTCTTAGCTGGGTTTTAACCTGCCAGCCACTTTCAGCTCTGCCAGCAGCCAGAGAGAAAGTGAAGTGAGACTCCAGTAGGTGCCATTGCTCACCACCTCCTGGCAGTGCATGACTGCCGGATCCTCCCAACCCTATTTTTTCATTCAACTTGGGGAGGATCAGGACAAAAAAGAAAGGAAATGGCAAGCACGAAGCAAGGACGACCCAGTATGCATGAGTCAATGTCAGGTTGCACGGGAGAGTTATAATTAAAGCCCAAGATGACAGATAACTATAAAATCAGATTGGTTCCTTTCCACATGGAAGGCAAACATAATGTTGTCTTCCAAACCAAGCTTTTTTTTTTTTTTTGTAAATTGAAATTACGGTTTTATTTGCAGCTATTTTTAAGGGTCCATTAATTAAAACCCAGAAGCCACGCCAATGGAAGAAATTCCATAAAAGGTGCTAGATTTAATGATCACCCAGGACTATAATTAAAAGATGATGTTACCCGAATATCAAATGCTCTAAATCTATGTTTGTTTGTTTGTTTTATTGAAAATAAACAAATTCAGGAGCAAAATAAATAAATAAAGCACTAGAAAGGATATTTGCAAAATGTAATGATAATGGTTGACTTCTAAACAGCCAAGGAAATTATAGTCATCATGTGTGGGAGAAGAACAAACACCTCTTAATTGCATTTCATTATAACGTACCTTTCTCTGCTCAGTTGTATATATTAATTATAAAACTCATGTTGCCGAGTAGAGAGGTTCTACAATAGTTTCCCCCCTTCCTCCCTTGATTCTGTCTGAAGCAGGATGGCAGAACAATATCAGCTGTCATCCGCAGCAAGGGCTTTCAAAGACAAAAATCATAAAAAGAATGAAAGGCTATTATAGAAAAAAAAAAGAAAAAAAAGTTCTTTGACTTCCCCAGATTTTTTACTTATTCGTGTTTAAGGTTATCTGTTCTCGGAGAAAAGTATCTTCTCACATTGTTTGGTATGTGTACATTGCTGTACCATCACCTTCTGATAACTGTATTGCGTGCCATCCACATTACGTAGATAATTGATCAGGAAAGAGGGAGTGGGTGGGAAGAAGGATTATTATTATAATGCCAAACAGAATTGGAAGGATTTTCCAAGAAAGAGGTGGGCCAGACCAGGGCTGATGGCTGAGCCCTTGGGTGGGGGGAGGGGGAGGAGGAGAGAAGAGGTTGAAGCCTAGCCTGGACACAAAAGTGTGCGAGATTCCATCTCCCAAAGAACTAACGAAAAGCTGAACTGGAGGCATAGCTTAAGAAGTAGAGTGCCAGTCAAGTAAGCAAGCTGAATGAGCACAAGGCCCAAAGCTTAAACTCCAATACCAAACGAATGAGTAGGAGGAGGAGAAAGAAGAGAAGGAGGAGAGGAGGAGGAAGAGGAAGAAGAGGAGGAGGAGAAGGAAGAGGAGAAGGAGGAAGAAGGAGAAAGAGGAGAAGAGGAGAAGGAGGAAAAAGGAGAAGGAGGAGGAGGAAGAGAATGGGGAGGAAGAAGGAGAGAATTGGAGGGAGAAAGAGAGGGAAGGAGGTAGAGGAGCGCATTGGGAGGATCGCTGGTTGACTTGGTCTTGTCCTTAGGGCAGTGATGGAAGTAACAGGCATGAACTACAATAAAAAAAAAAAGACTCAATGTAGGCATGCCCAGAGATATCGGGAAAACCAAAGGGGCATTAGGAATTCTGCTTTAACTTGTGCAAACAGGTGAGATATATCTGATTGGTGGGGTCGAGGTGTGATTTTGGAAAGCCTCAGTGATCTTAATCCGGGCATTTAGGAAGCACACATGCATAATTGCAATTTTCTGGACAGAGTTCCATAATATACCAGATTCTTGGCTGAACTGCACCTAGAAAGACACAAGTGATCGCTGCTTGCTACCCTGATCAGAGTCCATGCATGAACAGCATCGGCATCACCTGTGAGCGTGTTGGAAATGTAAATTCCTGCTCCATACATACAGAGGAAGAAGTGATGTTTAATCAAGATCTGAAAGTGGTCCCCAGATACTTTAGGGTATGGAGGGTGCTGATTTAGATGGTGCAACAGTGGCAACCCACACCATCCATGGCTCTGGATAGTAAAGCTGAGCTTCTCCATCCCCAGCTATGGATGGCAGAGTCTTCATACAACCCAGACTCAGCCATTGACTGGCCCACAGTCGTGGAACACCTAGACGCCAGGAGAAACACCTTCTTCAGGTCGAATCTTGTGAAGATTAGGAAAGGCAATAGAGGCAAAGCCTGAACACCTGGCACCTAGAAAACATTCTATAACTATTTCCTACTTGTATAAATTTCCTGGGTTTTATCAAATTCTAGCAATTAGGCATGACAAGAAAAAAAACTAGCATGAATCCATAAGTCTAAAGTAGTAGTTTTCACACCCAGAGGCACATTGTCAAACACCACTAATTTTGCTGTTTGTCTATTTTCTCTGTTTTGAGACAGGGTTCTACTATGTAGCCCAGGCTGGCCTCTAACTTGTTATGTTCCTCCCTCCATCTCCCAAATTCTGGGATTAGGGCTGGGAAGGTGGCTCAGTGGTAGAGCACTTGCCAAATTCTGGGATTACCTATGTGTTCTGCTATGCCCAGCTTAGTGCCATTTTTAACTGTTGTGTGAGGAAGGGATATTACTGACATCTCTTGGGTGGAGACCAATAATACTCCTGAAATCCTATACTATACAAGTTATCAATTCCCAAAAGGTACATAGTATAGAGGCCTAAAAGCTCAACTCTAAAAGCAAGGATGTGAACATGGTCAGGTCTTGAGTCAGCCTACAATCCTGGTAGGTCTCCCACACAGAAGGTAAACAGTAACTGATCACCTTATCAAAATGAGGTGCCCCTTCCCAACTTGTCTACTCTGTTCATTTCCTTTCGAACATCTTTGTGCTCAGTGCTTCATGACCAGTCTGTATTTGGGGGGAGTCTGCTTTACCTGTAGGAAACCTTGCTAGGTAGCTTCTCACCTGTGTGAACCTTGACCCCTCCCCCCACCAGCTCCACAGCTGCCAAAGCATCTCTTGAGTAGATTCATGTCCAGCTGCCTCATGGATGTCTATGAAACATGCCAAAAAAAGCTCCATACACCTGCTCTGCTGCTCCTTCTATCTCTGTGATACAAAATAGTTGGGCACCAGTGATTCATACCTGTAATCCTAGCAACTCAAGAAGCTGAGAAATGTGAGGATCATGGTTCAAAGCCAGCCCAGACTGGAGAATCTTTGAGACTGTACCTCCAAAAAAATCACCCAAAAAACCAGAAGTGCAACTGTGGCTTAAGTGGTACAGTGCTAGCCCTGAGCAAAAAGAGCTCAGAAACAGTACCCAGATCCTAAGTTAAAGCCAAATAAATAAATAAATAAAACGCTTTGAGTTTGGGATGATTTTGGAATCCTAAGGATTTCTAGAAGCAAGAGGAGAGAGGAGAGAAAGATAAAGATAAGTAAGTACAGGCTGAAGCCTACCAACACAGCGGTGTGCTCTTTCTTTAAAAGAGTGAGCAAGATGCTATACATGAAAATCAAGCAGTATTGGGTTTACAGGGGCTCCATCTCTTTACTACCTGACTGAAGCCAGTCAACAGCCTGAAGCCTTGGTGTTCTCAATGAAATAGGACTTATCATGAACAAGACAAATAAGATACAGTCCTCCAACAAATACTTCCTGTAGACCTACTGTGTGTAAGACTCCATGCTCCATGCATCCCGGTCACAATGTCTGGTAATGGCCACAAGTAAAAACCCACACAGCGCTGACTTTCTCACAGCTAAGCTGAGTTCCTGAAGAATCCTGCTGGGACTCCTGCCTTCCCTGGCTTATAATCCAGAAGAGGGTGGTCTTGGAGAGCCACGCCATCTTGGTGCCCAGTGGTGTTTAGAATAGGAAAAAGAATCAAAGAATGGCTTAGAGTAGTAGAACTCAGCAAATTAAAATGCCTTTTTTCCAACTCTTTAAAATCAGCTAGGAAGGAACACATCAAAAAGAGTGGGGGAAAATAAATGATTGCCTTAGGACACGGAGGAGTGTTGAGAAAGATATTCATCTCTACATGAGCTACACAAGATCCCAGAAGTGACCCAACTTAAATATCCAAGAAAATAGAGCATCTCTGGGGAAATTAGGAAAGACGATGTGATAGAATTCTTAGCCACCAAAAAAATTAAAATAACATGAATCTATGGAAAACTAGACAACTCCCCCTGAAGAGTACATGTGCATAATGCCTATATTAAAATCCAGATTTTCAGTTAAGTGCTCAACACAAAATACAATTTAAAAAAAAATAAAGGAAATGAAGGAAAGGAAGGAAATGAAGCTATATCCATGTGCTCTGATAATTACTTTTTCCAAAATCTGCTTCAATACAGTGAAACCCTCTTCTAGATTTTTTAATAATAATATCAATAATAGCAATTGAATATTTTAGTGCTGAATTAATGACTAAGAATTTTCCTACTTTGGAAGAAAATACTCGAAGAAAGTTCCCAGAAGGGAAAAAATAAATAGAAACACATTGGAAAAATTAAATATGGCCAGTGGGTAAACTGTAATTACCTCGCGCCTAACAGTTTAGGGGAGAATGCTGTGCAGATGGCCATTTACATGCTTCACTATAGAGGCAAGAGCAGGTACTTTACTAGGAGTCTGGGGAAAGGAGAAGTTGTACTTTGAAAGCAAGCTTTGGAGGTCAGTTTTACTAGTGTCTCAAGCTTGAGTTCTCTTGGTACAATCAAATCCTGGATCTTGATCACTTCCTGGTAGAGCAGATCACAATGCTGACATATCTGCACACCAGATCAGACAGACCGGATTCCAAGTCTCATCACCATTCTGGTGGATTAGGCAAGTAAATCTCAGGATTCACTGATAACCCCTAATGCAACTGAGTAGTCCTTAGGATCTGTTGCTGATAGAATTAATATGAATTTGCTACTCTCCATTTCACTCCTGTCTGTGAGCCAGGTGGCAAGCCAGGCTACTTGAAGAGAGAACTCTTTTTTCCTCCTTTAAAAAATATTATCTCAGGCTGGGAAGTTGGCTCAGTGGTAGAGTGCTTGCCTTGCATGCATGAGGCCCTAGGTTCAATTCCTCATCACCACAGAAGCAGAAAAAAGCCAGAAGTGGTGCTGTGGCTCAAGTGGTAGAGCTCTGGCCGTGAGCTGAAGAGCTGAGGGACAGTGCCCAGGCCCAGAGATTAAGTCCCATGAAGAACAACAACAACAACAAAAAATCAGCAGAGTTGGCATTTAACAAAGTGTATATGAACACAATGTATCTTGATCAAGTCACCCCTTCCAATATTTTCATCTATCCCTCCCCTACCCACCTCTTCCCTCACTTCTTAATTTTGTAAGATACATGTTGGATACTTCCTTTCTTCCTTCCTTTCTTCCTTCCTTTCTTTTTCTTTCTCGTTCTCTCTCTTTCTTTCTTTTGCTTTCTCTCTTTCTTTCTTTTGTTCTTTCTTTCACTTTAGACATTTCCTTCAAATTTCCAGCCTCTGAGTTTCCCCTTGTGAAGTGCTGTGGTTGCCATGCCTCTCCTGTTTGGTGGTAGCTAGTGAACCAATCAGAAGATACTTTTGTGATGGAGTTATATGAGAGCTACTGTGATACTGACATCTCCCCAGGGGATGGGGAGTAGAGATACATGCACTTACCAGAGGGTATTCAGGGGGTTATCAAACTGGTGCCCAATTTATACCATCCAGGGTAACCATACATCAAGCAAGGTAAATGGCCAACCAATCTTAGGCATGATTTCCATGGTGATGAGGGCCTAGGGGCCAATATAGCAATGATCCTGTCTGAAGATATCCATACATCACTCTCATTTCCCAACCTGGGCTGATTTCCCTGTTCCTTTATTCTTCTGAATGATTTCTGTTCAAAATATATCTGAACAGAAATGTATCTACCCAGAGTCTTCAAATCCCTGTACTCTGCAAGCTAAAGCAGGTGCTCTGATAAGTTTATTCTCAGTAAGGACTCAGTATCTACTAACAGTGGATTGTAAGCAACTTCTCTGCAGGAAACACAGGAATTTTGGAATGGAATCTCTTCCTCCTCCAGTAATCTTCGAATCAATCAAAGAAATGGATTACTGAGTGTATCTTGGGTGCAGAGCCCAGATCCTAGGCTGCTGGACACAGTGAAGACTTGGGAGAAAGTCTGAATCCAAGGTCAGAAGTTACCACCCAGACTTTAAGGACCTCAGAGTTGAGTTGGGGGAAATAGTCATGTTTACATCTCAGACTCACGCAAGAAAAATTAGTAAGGGCTAATCAAGGTGTAATCAAAGACTGGAGCCTTCCATGGAGGAATCAAAGCATTCTGATTAGAGGGGTAGGCAAGGAAATAAACAGGGTCAGGTCTGGTTCCGTGGCAGAACAGTTCCTAAACTGACCATTACAGATAAGACTAAGAACTTTTGGCTGAATGACAAATGAAGAAGAGGTGGCACTCCTGGCTGAGGGGGCCAGCATGATGAAGGGTATGGAACCCACTCAAATGCATTCTGTGGTAGTAATCATAGGAAAACCAGCAAGGGAGGACCTTGATGTAGGAAAAGGCAATGGAGACTAAAGCTCATGAGACAGTAGAATGGGCCATGCTCGGGCCTGCCATCTACTGAGTGTCTACTTTCTTCTCTACACTACAGGATAGTCTTTTTGAAAGGGCATCTCTTTTAAGATGCAGTAAGAGCTGTTTGTGACTAGAGGAATGAAAAGGAAATGATCAAAGATGCCTGAGTGTTTTTGTGGGTTTAGAATGGACCCAGGCCCCAACCACACCCTTGGTCCCTGTGGCTGGGCTGAGCCAAGCCCTTGACTGGTAGATACTCCCTGCTTCCTGGGAGGATCTTTTGTTCTCATCACTGTACTTTTGAGTAGATTCAGATCATGCCTACGCATTCTTCCAGAGGGGCAGCTAGTCAGTCCATATTCTTTTCTAGCCTTAGTTCCACCCTTCCGTAGCTAGTGACCAAGAACCAGTTACTCCCCCTCCTGACTCTCTCATCTGTAAGATGGGGTGCAGGAATGTTAGAGTCTGAGCATTGTGTTCCAGAAGCTGGCCAAAGGCTCATGCAAACATCCAGATGATATACCAAGCAGTGAGAGAGAGCAGCACATTGCATTGGTGTTTTTCTATTCTCTTTCATCCTATTGGGCACGTGTGGTATGTGTGTGTGTGTTGGTAATGGAGCTCAAAATCATCTTTGGTGCTGTCCTTTGTCTTTTGGAAGGCTGGTCCTTCTACTTCTGGCTTTTTGCTGGTTAATTAGAAATAAGAGTCTGCCCAGGCTGGCTTCAAACCACAATCCTCTCAGCCTCCTGAGTAGCTCATTTTCCCAGGTTCCAAAAAGACTTCCTCCAGACCTCTTCAACCACAGTGAATTCTCAGTAGAACACCAGACTGTCCATCCAGAGATTCACCATTACATCCTCTGAGCCCTCAGACTGTCTGAGGTGGCGACAGGGGTGTGCTTGGGCATGGTGTTAGGAAGTCTCCAATAATACTAGGGTCCGTTCTGCAGGTGCAATGCTCAGGCACCTTTGATCTTCTGTTCCCTTCTTAGATTCCATATAAGAACTAGTTTCCTGCTCCTAAATCCCCAGATGAAATTTTGTCACTTTTCAGATTTTATAGTCTTGATTCAATAGCTTGACACTTTAAGGTGTTAAGGTTTTAGGGATTTGTTCATCAAGTATTTAAATCTATCTCTTTTTTATTAATACCATTTCAAGTGTTCTGATCAACTTTGCAATCAGCGTTGCTTACCACACATAGGGCTGGGATTGGCCTCAGTGCTACAGCTTGGCAATGACAAACAATACATTTAGCAACTCCCAACACCTTGGTGTTTCCAGATGCTCCCCCACCCACCCCCTTTTTTTAATCTGTCGGTCATGGGGCTTGAACTCTAGGCCTGGGCACTGTCCCTGAGCTCTTCAGCTCAAGGATAGTGCTCTACCACTTGAGCCACAGCACCACTTTTGGTTTTCTGGTGGTTAATTGGAGATCAGAGTCTCACAAAATTTACTGGCTTTGAACCATGATCCTCAGATCTCAGCCTCCTGAGTAGCTAGGATTACAGGTGTGAGCCACCGGTGCCCGGTCAGATGGAAATTTCCTTTCTGGCCTCAGTTTCCTTGCTCCAAGTTCCTGGGGAGAAGGAAACTCTGTCACTGATTTTCTTGCATGTAAATGGGCTTGCAGAAATTTCTGGAACATGCCTACTATGCGGAGTTTGAGTCTGGAACTGCTCATTTGAAAGAGAAGAAACACAAAATTAGTAACATTTTCACTCTCTACTCTTGAAGCATTTTGAAGAGTTTTATATAGCTTCCAATAGAATTCTAATCCTTTAATAGGCAGAGAGATACATATGGTCTTTTTTGTAACAAATACCCATTACAGAAGCCAGGGGCTGGTGGTTCATGCCTGTAAATCTAGCTTTTCAAAGAAAACTGAAGATCACAGTTCAAAGCCAACCTGGGCAGAAAAGTCTGTAAGACTCATAATTAACAATTTACAGTAACACACACACACACACACACACACACACACACACACACACAAATAGATCTGTGGCTCCAGAGGGAGACTGCCAGCCTTGAGAAGACAAAGCTGAGACAGTACCCATGCCCTAAGTTCAGTGCCCCAGTATAAGCACAAGAGAAAAAAAATCACATAATAAGTCAGAGTTAAGGCATTAATTGAAATACTGCAACCCAAGAGCACAGGCTCTTCCCAGCCATCTTGCAGGCTGGCCCAAAATAGGTGCTCAAAAATATGACCAGATTCAGTTGCAGTGGCTCACCCCTGTAATCCTAGCTACTCAGGAAGCTGAGATCTAAGGATCAAAGTTTGAGGCCAGCCTGGGTAGGAAAGTACATGAGACACTTCTCACCAATAAAAGGACCAAAAACCCAGAAGTAGAGCTGTGGCTCAAGTGGTAGAGTGCTATCCTTGAACAAAAGAAGCTCAGGGATAATGGGCAGATTCTGAGTTTAAGACTGAAACCCAGCACACACACACACACACACATACACACACATTGTTCTTTCTATAAATATGGCTAACTGAGCCACAGAACTTTCATGCTTGGGGCAACCAGGACCTTGGTTCCAGTGGAAAGTGAGTTGTAGTAAGGGATAGGCTCTTTGGGAATTCTTGGTTTCTTTTGTGTGTGTGTGTGTGTATATAGGTCATGGGGCTTGAACTCTGGGCCTGGGCACTGTCCCTCAGCTCTTCAGCTCAAGGCGAGCACTCTACCGCTTGAGCCACAGTGCCACTTCCGTTTTTCTAGTGGTTTATTGGAGATAAGAGTCTCACGAACTTTCCTGCCCAGGCTGGCTTTGAACTGTGATCCTAAGATCTCAGACTCCTGAGTAGCTAGGATTACAGGCGTGAGCCACTGGCACCCGGCAGAATTCTTGGTTTCTTGTGACAGACTCCCTGTCCTTCAGACTTTTGTTCAAAGCAGATTGTCTGGCTGTCTGGGGAACAGCTTCATAAACCTCAGACTACTTACACTCACCCTGGGACCTCCAAGGTCATCTCCATCACTGCCCCTGAGCAGCTGCCTTCCAGGTGACCTGTCTTCTTTTTCCTACAATCTATAATCCAATGATGATTTGATCCATCTCAGAGGATGGCAGGAAGGGACAGAAAGGGAAATAGAAGTATCAGCAGGGGCCACTAGCCACAGAGAGTAGAAGGAACTATAGAAAACTTCACCTCTAGAAAGTTCTTCTCCCCTAACTGACACTGGGATTGGAGGATGATTATAACCCCTTTTGTTTACTGCCAACAAGGACACCTGTTCCTTGGGAGGGAAGACTGGGAACACTGCAGTTCAGAGAGTGGTCCTGTGATATTAGCTCACTGTGTCCGTAGCCAGAAATCTTCTATTCTGGGATCTCTAGTGGTTTTCAGCTTTCTAGGCATCAATTGGTCCACCTGAGCATTCAAGGATCAACTCCAGGCTTTTCCATCAAGTGGCTGGGTGACCTTCTCCTAGCGTCCCTACCTCATGTTCCATGATGGCTCAATGACAGCCAGTATTGTGCCTGCAGTCAGGATGAGGTAAGACTAACATGAAGGGGATTGTCCCTTAGTCCCTGCAGGGGAAGCAAATTCTTTGGAAAGGGTTGATCCAAGGCAAGCAGGGATGAGTATGCCCTTGAACAGCACACAGACCAACCTTGCCAAACTACAATGCACTACCCACCCACTTCAATTCCCAGAACCTTTCGTCCAGAAAAGTAAAGAAGAACTTGTCATGGTGACAGCCAAGTTCTCCTCGATTCAAGTTTCAGTCCTTACACTGATTTTGGTGCTCAATCTTTAATTTCCTTCTCAATCAGACCGAACTAAATACCAAATACCTTTCTCAGATCTTCTCAAGTCCAATGGGTCTCCATGCTTTGTTTTCCAACTTACATAAAAGTTCAAATTTCCTCTTCCCCTGGCTCGAGTTACTGCCAAAACAATCATTGGTAATGAAATTTTTTTGGAAGATAATTAACATATCAGATATCTGGAATAAGCTAATCATGAATGTCTTAGATTGTGCTTCTGGTTAAACTGCTAGTAATCGCAAATATTATTCATGTCATTAGGAATATTGCTGTCGGTGGCTGTTCTTATGCTGGAAGAATTTGAGCTCAAAGTCTTCAGCTCCCAAATACAGCCAGGGCCCCTTGCACTCTTCTCACCAGCGAAATGGTGGAGACTTGTTGAACATGTGGGCCTTGAGGGGAAACAGCATTAAGGGAAGTAATTATCCTTTCACACGGAGCTGGCTACAAATAAAGTGAGAAAATCACCTTCTCAGAACTCACATGAAAAACATAATGTAGTTAATATTAAATAAAGGAATTGGGCAACCTAGTCTCTTTATACACCCTGTGTTCCTGTGTCCTTGATCAGGGCCTGTTTTGTTTATGATTAATGAGTGACTCACCTTGAGCTGTGTTCAGTTCAATGCATACCTCATTAAGAATTTGAAGAGGTCGTTTGTTCCATGGATTCAAAATAAAAACTCCTTTGTACATTCAAAAGGTTAAGAGTTGGTACAAAGTTAGGACAAAGAACCAGGAGACAAGTATTATAGGTAGTGGCAGTGGTGGTTAACTTTCAGAATTTGGAGATCAGGTCTAACCCTTACTCTGATCAAAAAGGAGATCCCGAAACTCAGCCTCTGTGGCTTGGGCTGCTTCTTTCTGGAGGCTGGCAGGGCTGCCCTGTGCTGTGTTCCAGAAGATTCATATAAGGGAAACCCTCTTCTCAGGGTAAAAAATGTACCTTCAAGGCTTACTATTTAGGTAGGATGGGTGCTTGTTTTTCTTTTTGCCACATCCTCTATTAGATTCTCTTGTTTCCTTGCCTTTTTTTTTTTTTTTTGTAATTGTGGGGCTTGACCTTTAAGCCTGGGTGCTGTCCCTCAGCTCTTCAGCTCAAGGCTGAGCATTCTGTCACTTGAGCCAAAGCACCACTTCCAGTTTTCTGGTAGTTTATTAAAGGTAAGACTCTCAGGGACTTTCCTTCCAGGGCTGGCTTTGAACTACAATCCTTAGATCTCAGCCTCCTGAGTAGCTAGGGTTACAGGCATGAGTCCCCAGTACCTGGCTATTTTCTTGTTTTTTTTAAAAATGAACACATATTGGTGTCTGAATTTCTTTTTTTTCTTTTTTTTTTTGGTGGGGGAGGGGGTCCGGTCATGGGGCCTGAACTCTGGGCCTGGGAGCTGTCCCTCAGCTCTTCAGCTCAAGGCTAGCTCTCTACCACTTGAGCCACAGAGCCACTTCCGGCTTTTTTCTTTTTTGCTTATGTGGTGGTGAGGAATTGAAACCAGGGCCTCATGCATGCAAGGCAAGTACTCTACCACTGAGCCATCTTCTCAACCCTGGTATCTGAATTTCTTTGTGATATTTCCATGTACACCTTTATTGCCCTCTGATCAAATTCATGCTCCAGATTGTCTTTTAATATCTCCTTTAGTCTCAAAACTCCCCTTGGTGGTGCTCAATGTAGTTTAATCTCATTCACATTTAAGTGTGAGAAGAAGTAGAAGCTTGCTGTGTGTTTTTTCAGACCCTACAAAACCGAGCTTGGGGGCAAAAAAAGTATAACCAGGTTAGGAAAAGTTGTGTGTCTATTTTGTAAAGGTTTCTGGTAAGTAAAACCCTCTGATAAGAATTATATGTGAAAAAAAAAGAACTATATGTGATGGTTACACTTATAACCCCAGAGCTAGGAAGTGTAGAAAAGGGAATCATGAGCTTGAGACTTACTGGGATTACATATCGAAACCTAGTTTGAAAGTAATAATAATGATAATAATAATAACCCTATGTTAATGAAGCCATGTCTCCTTATCTTTATATATATATGTATGTGTGCATGAAAACACATAAACATATATATATGAGAACACATACTAGAAGATAGATAGATAGATAGATAGATAGATAGATAGATAGATAGATAGATAGATAGATAGAAAGATAGATAGATATGTGCAGGTTTCGATTTTGCTTTGTAACTCACATGATGGATATGAGTGATGTCTTCATTACTAGCTCAAGTTGGGCAGTAAGGATTTATAGCCTTCATCCCTTTCAACACACACACACACACACACACACACACACACACACACGTGTGGTTTGGCCACCTGTGCGCCCCACAATGGCTCAGTTAATGATTTTTCCACAGCGTGCATGTGCTCACTTGTGCATTCAAATGAGGGCTTGTCACGCAGAAATGACAGCATGTGCCGGAGCAGAGCTGGGCGGTTAACTAAGGGTCCCACGTCACAGTAGACATAGGTCATTAGTCAGCTAGCCAACTTATTTCCAAAGCCAAGTTTTTTCTTTATGTGTAAGAGAAACTCTGTCCTTTGATCACAGCCGTTACGATGGGATTAAACAACAGCAAATCTCAGGGACCTGTGTTGGCCCCAACTTTATTGCTAGCTGGTAACTTCAACTTGGACTCCATTGTTCCTGATAACCATAAACTTGCTTCCATCACTGACAACCTGGGCCACAACTCCATCAGTACCTGTGACCTTGGGCTAGCTGGGTGATCTCTGTCCTACCTCTGTCATTAACTGATGATCTAACACATGACTCCATCACTAGCTAGTAACTTCAGATCCAACTGGATCACAAGTTGGGTTATCTTTGCCCTGATTCTCTCTCACTAGCTGGTGACCTGGGCCCAGACTCCATTGCTAGCTATGTGATCTTGGCCCTGACTCTATCATTAACTGATAACCCCAAACTTGACTCCCTCACTAGCTGAGTAAGCCCTTGGCCAAGCTATTTCCCCTTTTTGCTTTAGGGCTGTTATGATAAAAATGAGAGCTGTGGAGTATACAGACTTTAAAACTTTTCCTTACCCTCAATGTTATTTGTTCAATAATGGATTTTTCTAGAAAAGACATCCATCCTGCCAGTATTCTACGACTCTGTTCAAACACCGTGAAGGAACCAGCTTTGATTCTCTGTGTCCTCTTGGCAATCTAGAGTCTTGATGTGCCAAAGCTACGTTCAACCTTTGTCCCACTGTTTCTGTGATTCCCCTTCCCTTCCCCAAATCAGATAAACTGTATACAAGACAAAGGGTACAGAACTAAAAAAAACAGTGACCACAGTGAACGAACGACAAAAAGCACAAAAAAAAAAGCGCCAAAACCCTGTTTCCACTTCTTGGAGTTAATTTCAATAAGCATCATTTTATATGGCACATAACTATTGAGCTATTGTGGTGAACCAATTCAACAATTATATTCAATTTACAGCTGGGAGGTGGTGGGGTAGTGGAGTTGGGGGAGGAAAGTAAGAGAAAATGAAGGAGGGGGTAACACTATTCAAAAAGGAATGTACCTATTACCTTACTTATGTAACTATTACTCCTCTGTACATCACCTTTACATTTAAATAAAAAAATAAAAATGCTAAGTTCAGAAGACCATTGTTGGTAATGTTTCCATGATTACCCTGACCTTGAAGACCTGTGAACACCGGTCACACGGGGCTTCAAATCATCACAGGGCAGCACTGAGGCCCCTCAGTGGCAGCCAATCACTTATTTTGTATTATTTTATATAATTCCAGTCATTCATATTTCTGGAAATACGATGATGAGAATTCTTTTGCTTAGTAAGTATGACGGGTCTCCTTGCGGATAGTCATTTATTTACAGCATGGTAGTTGCCAAAACAAGAAATATAGACAAGTTCTATAAGAAAGTTTCCATAGATTAACATATAATAGTTTTCAATGTTCAGACTTCAAAGAAGCACTTAAAAATGTATGATGCAAATTGGGTACCAGTGGCTTATGCTTGTAATCCTAGCTACTCAGAAAGTTGAGATCTGAGGATCAAGATTCAAAGCCAGCCCAGGCAGAAAAGTCTGTGAAACTCTTATTTCCAAATAATCACAGAAAAAGCCAGAAGTGGTACTGTAACTCAAGTGGTAGAGTGCTGGCCTTGAGCAAAATGAGCTCAGGGACAGAGACCTGGCCCAGAGTTTAAGGTCCAGGACAAAAAGAAAAGTCTGATGCCAGGCACTGGTAGCCAACTCATGCCTGTAATCCCAGTTACTTAGGATGCTGAGATCTAAGGATCAAGATTAGAAACCATCCGAGGTGGGAAAGTCTGTGAGACTCTTCTCTCTGATTAACCACCCAAGAGCTGGAAGTAAAGCTGTTGCTAAGTGGTAGAGCACTAGACTTAAATGAAAAGGTATGGAAAAACATCCAGGACCTTAGTTCAAGCATATACATGCATAAAAACAAACAAACAAATAAAGTCTTACTTCCCACTTTTTCTGAGTCATTTAGTGGACATAAGAGTCTCACAGACTTTCCTGCAAAATCTGAGAACTTAGATGAAGCAGAAGAAGCCTTTTTTACTACAGACTATTTTTTGTTCTCTATCAGTATTTGCACAATGGAGTTGTCATTCAGCAAAGCAGTTCATGAATATAAGGCATCATGATCGATGTCACCCCTTTCAACATTCCCACCCATCCTTCCCAACCCTCACCTTCCCTTGCTTTTTTTTTTTGTAGGATATACACTGAATTTTTTTTACTAATTCTTCTCCTGCTTCTTCTCTTATACCTTTCTTGGGTTTTTAACGCAAGTTCTGGGTGCTGTTCAAGGCTAACACTCTACCACTTGAGCCACAGCTCTGTTTTCTGGCTTCTTGTTGTTGTTCATTGGAATTAAGAGTTTCACAGGCTTTCCTGTCTGCGTTGGCTTCAAACCTCAGTTCTCAGATCACAGCCTCCTAAGTAGCTAGGCATAAGCCTATAGCAAAGCCACCAGCAGGCGACTCTTGTTTAGTTTTTATATTACAACATACTCAATGTGAGGGTCCTGTTGGTTTCAAAGGTGGTTTGTGGGATTGTTGTATTATATGCCTTTCTAAGCATTACTGTCTACAGGTTCTAACTTGAAAACGAATTGTCAACTCAGAGTCATGAAGGCCCTAATCAAACAACAAACAAGCAAAACAACTCCTCTGCTTTATGACAGGAGGCCTTGTGTGGCCTATACATCCTCATGATCACAAAGTGGCTGCTGCACTTGTATTAGCTTCACCCAGTGGCTTTTTCCTACAACCTGTAGATCTAAACTCTTCCTGCTTTCCAAGGACCATCACTGGAAGGTTCCTTGGGAAAAAAGGGGGCTGATCTTGGTTTGGCTATTCATCTCTATTTGCTGCATTTGCCCAGTGCTAATGAGGGACACCGTCAACTCTCACATTCAACATTGATACTTTTCCCTGTTATTCCTGCCAGTAAGTGACCCAATGTTTATTTCTCGAGCATCTGAAGCTTGAGGGATGGGGCACTTTCCTTCTTACTGTCTTTATCCAACATCTCTGAGGGTTCCGATGTGTGAGAAGCCTGGGATTTCTCTGATTCCACCAGCATTCACGTCAAGGTCAGAATCCTCATTTGTGTTTTAAATACCTCTCCTGACTTCCTGATCCCCAACTCTGAGTAACATACTTCTGTGTAGAGATGCTTGTGGAGACAAGTATAGGAAAGAATAGAGAACTCACCACCAGACTCGAGTGGGGAGCTGGGGTCAGGCATGACCTCCTTTGTGGGAACAGCTAAACCCCTACAGAGGCTGTTCTAGTGTCAGTTTCTGTGTTCACTCTTCTCTCTCCAAGCACACTTACTTCTTCTGGGCTCACAGGGTTTAGTGAGAACAAGCCCATCTCCTGAACCCAAGCTCCCTATGGACGAATGGCTCATAGCACTCAGGACCAACGTGAGCCCACGAGAACCATGCTGGAACCACAGAACTGAGATGCTCCACATCATATGCTCAGAGTCCACAGCTGCTGGTCACCATCTGCATCCTTGAGGGAGAGTGGAGGGGGTGTGTGATCAACCACAGACCATAGAAAGGCAGAGAGCAGAGAGTAGTATGATGATGCCGTTGGGCACCTAAGTCCTGCCTTTCTTGCTCGGTCTTATGTACATAAACAGGTCATTCTTTTCTTGCCTTCATTTGCAGATAGAGCACATTTATTTGAGTTAATTTCCTGGTCACTTGATGTTAGAATGATCTTAAATGACATCGACAAATGGCCAGAGTCCTGCACTTGGGTCTAGTCCCTTACATTTCCCGAAGCTCTCACGTAATTTTTTTCCCCTACATTTCTTCCGCTTTTGATCCCTGCTGTGAACAGTGAGGGATATGGTGTCAGCCCAGTGTCAACCCAGTAATCACGGGCAAGGATGGGTGCTAGCAGAGGTGTGATGATTTTATTCCCTGAACATTCTAGTGACCGTTAGTGCCCACCATGTGCCAGGGCTGTGCTGTGTCCTCAGAAAGTGGACAAGTCCAGGGCCACAGCCGTCCTCAGGGACCTTTAGCCTAGTTCGAGAGCAGACAAGAAGTCACTGTCAGAGGTCACCTGCTCACACACAAAAAGGATGTGTTCAAAGTGGTCTGGAAGGCTGATAGCCTTATCCTGAGAGTTTTGTAAGTAAATAAGATGATAGTGCCCACTGAAGGTGACTCACACCTATAATCCTAGCTGCTCAGGAGGCTGAGATGAGAGAAGTAAGTTTTTAAAGCCAGCCTGGGCAGGTCTGTAAGACTCCAGATGGAAGTATAGCTGTGGTTCAAGCAGTATAATGCCAGCGTTGAGTGAAAAGACTAAGGGACAGTGCCCAGGCCCTGAGTTCAAGCCCCAGCATTAGCATACACAAAAATAATATTTTTTTAAAAAAATAGTTAAGAAAGGTAATAGAGGATGATAATTCTTGGCAAAGGGCAGAGCAAATGCAAAAGGCTCTGAGGTAGGAAGTAGGGCATGTTGAAGGAACTTGAAAATGTGCAATGTAGATAAAGCACAGTTACTAGATTGGCAAGTCAGGAGAAGAATTCTGCTCTTCATTTTCTTGCAAAAACACTGCAGATTTTTAAGAAGGGCTGTGACATGATTGAGTATAAAGATAATATATCTTCTACATTCTACAAGTTATATGTGTCTAGCATTGGATATAAGGCATAAGTAACATTCACTTAGACCACAGAGCATATATATATATATATATATATATGAGAGAGAGAGAGACATATATTTACATATATATTTACAGATATAATTTCTTTTTGCTGGTCCTGGGGCTTGAACTCTGAGCCTGGGCTCTGTTCCTGAGCTTCTTTTGCTCAAGCCTAGTGTTCTACCACTCGAGCCACAGCATTACTTCCCACTTTTTCTGAGTCATTTAGTGGACATAAGAGTCTCACAGACTTTCCTGCAAAGGCTGGCCTGGAACCACAATTCTCAGATCTCAGCCTCATCTCCTGAGTGGATTATAGGCATAAACCACCAGTGCCAAGCTATTTATTTATATATTCCATGACAATACTGAACTTGAATTCAGGGCCTGAAGTTGTTGATTCATTTTTCTCACCCAATATTGGCCTTCAACCACTTAAGTCACAACTCCACTTCCAGCTTTTTTGTTGATTAATTGGATATAAAAGTCTCTTGGATTTGCCTGCTCCAGCTGGCTCTGAACCAAGACCTTCAGATCTTAGCCTCCTGAGTAGCTAGGAATATAGGCATGAATCACCACACATATCTGGTATAAAACACATTTTCTACAGTACCATTGTTAGAGTATTCTTTAATCATTAGCATTTTGCTCATTGGCATTTTGTAATGTTTTCATTTGTTCCCTAAACACATACACATAGTCCTTTTTATAATAATTGTTCACATCTTTAATATGATTCAGGCCAAAGAAGAATTCACTTACTGTTTGTGCTCCAAAGTTCAAAAACTGTATTGGATCATCGCTTTTCAAAAATGTATGACCAAGAACATTTAGCAAATTTCAGAAACCTTTGAACTCGAAGTTGTTGGATATTGTAGTTTATGTTTACTGTAATTTGTCCCGAACTATTCGTACCTTGATTATTAATCTGTAACCAAACAGAGCTCTGGCTAGATAAGCCTTTCTCCCCACCAGAGATGCCAGGAACATGACCTAACCTACTATCTTGTCTTCGAATTCTGTCAATGTGTTTATTCAAATCTTTATTCTGTTTTCTTTTCTCCTTTATGTTTCATGGAAAAACTCTCCAGAGACAACTAAAGCTGCTTTGTCATCTCCAGTCATCAAGCATGACGCAAGAACAGAGTTCAGATGTATTTTTTTCCACAGCAAGAACAGAGTTCAAAATGTATTTTTTCCACAATGATTCAAAGGGGAGCTAAAAAAAAATCAGTGAAAGCTCCCTGCTTTCTATCTACATATGTAATATATATGCAAATGCACTGTGAAGTCTGACTGCCTTTAGTAGAATCATGTAATTTAATCAAAATTCATGAACACTACAAGATAGACAAGATACTGACAGGAACTCTGCAAGGAAAGAACTAAGGGCCTACCAAGCAGAATAACGGTGTGTGTGTAGACGTTTATCCCCAGACAGCCCATATCACCCCTTCAGAGTCTGAACATGTTCTCAGTTTCCTTGTCTGTCCACCTTGGATGACATTAGTATCTCCATGAAGGCTCAGTCTATATTTATCACTGGACATTTACAGAGCACCTACTATGTATCTGGCACTTTTAAGGACACTAAGCCCACATCATGAGGACATTCTTGTAAGACAAGAGATAGTAAACAAGTGAATTTGTCTGGTAATGTCTGATGGTGACACTACTACAGTAAAAAACGAAGAAGGCTACCAAAAGAGATGTGACACATCTGAAGAGGTCTTCAATGGCACCCGAAATCAGTCATTAATGAGAAAAGGAAACAAGTGAAAAGCAGACCTCATAGAAGGTCTCAGCTGTGAAGTGAAACCAAAGACCCCAGTGCGGGGGTACAGGAGTGCATACAGGCTACTCCACAGATAAAGGGGAAATCATCAGACCCTCACTACTGGTAAGGAATGTGGACTTTGGTCCAGGTGCAATGAGATACCACCAGGAGTAAAACAAAATCATTAAAGACCAATCTCCAGTTTCCCAGTGCTGGTGAAGACTTTCAGCACAGTTTATATAGTCTACTGCTGAATGGATAATGATCTTACGATCCATTTCAAACCACTGGGAATATGCTAGAAAGTTAGGAGTGTGAATGGAGCTCTGAGAAGACTCTCAACTGAGATAATATGGATGCACCTTGGCTAACCCAGATATAAGTTCAGCTTCTTCTACCAGTGAAAGCTTCCTAAATGCAATGGTTTAAGGAGATGATAATTTATTGTTCTGAGTGGTCCAGAAATATACGGTGTCCCTATGACATCAAGAACATAATCTGTCTCTTGTTCTGCCATTCCTGGTAGGGTGTTTCCTTCTAAGTGACTGTTACATTTGCTACTCTAGTGCCTCCTAGCACAATTCTGTCTACATCTCATCCGAACAGAGAAGAAAGGGGAGAAACAGAGCATACTCCTTTCCTTCATGACGTCAGCCTGCAAGTGATATGCATAGCTTTCCATCACCTCCTACTGATCAGAACCAACTAGCTGCAAGAGATGCTAGGAAATGTTTTTACTCTCAAGAAGGCAAGGCCTTAAGTTCAAGCCCCAGTGTCAGAGCACAGACCCCAGTACTGGTTTAAAAAAATGTAGCTTTAAAATCATCAGCATCACCACAACTATGATTCTGCAGTACTACTATGTGAACAAAGGCTATTTTCCTAGACTATACAACAGGTTATGAATCCCTCTTGTGTGTACTTGGAAGTTGCTCTCTGCCTGTGTTTAAATGACTAAAATGAGTATAGCTACAAAGTGACAAAATAATCCAGGTCTTAGCAATTAACCTGTAACTTCAATCAGTGATGAGACAGAATATCAGAGGCTGGGTGCCAGATGATGGTAAAAGAACTGGGGTTGACCAGGAATCTGAATCCTGGCCACTCGAATGATTCTCTGTAGAATCTTAAACCAGTCCCATTTTCCTAGTACTCCTGCTTTTCATCTATAAAACAAGAGCTGTACCCAGCTCTGCACTAGCCAACTCCTGGAGTTGTTCCTCCACTTCCACACACTGCCTGTGCAGACATCACTAATCAATCACAACATTTCTCATCTTTCTGTTCATCTGACATGTGTTTTCAAATACCTCTCAATACAACCCTCATCCCACCAGGGTTAAACCAAAAGATGAAACTTCTACATCATCCCTGCAATAAGATGATTTAAGAAATCTCTGCTAATTTTAATCTGTTAGAATCTGAAGAATAAAACAATGCACAAATCCAAGAAAGACAAGCTTAGGTTTAATTAATACATCATTTTGGTATGTTACAATTTGCCTCAAATACAAAACAATAAAGCCTGGTGGCCTTTGCTAATTAGAAAATATGAAGGAAACATTTTGGAAAGAGCAATGTGCTATTTCCTCCGCCTTAAGGCCAGAGGGAGTAGAGAACATAAAAGCAAATTACATGGGAAATACACTTTGGAGGCCTTACTGTTTCATATAACTAGATTCAGCTTCTGGGGAAATAGAAAATATAGCTCTAATTCTGTGTTTCCCAGGAGTTTCCTTTGAAAAATTTCAGGATAAAAATGTCAAAAACCAACCACCTTCCATGATGAAATAAAAACTTGAGTTTTTCAATTTCATAAAATGAAAGAAGCATTTTCACATAGGGATTAGGGTGATATTCGGGTTTGAGGACCACATTCTCCTGATGGTGGTTCCTGAGTAGTATTGTAAGGTCCCTCTTGGTCTACTCTTGCTGTCCCTCAACTGTGGGTACACGCTCCTCCCTGCATTCCTTGTCACATTAAGATAAGGAGGGAGGAAACCACAAAAAACCATGGGCCAAGGTGACCTACTGCCTAAGCTGCTTCCCGAACCACTGGCCATCCTTGTTCCCCATCCTATAGATGCACCAGCAGATTCCATAAAAATTATTTTCTAATAGAGTTCTTATATGCACAATTAAGACCAACCCAGGTCTTTGCCCCAGCAGTCCTTTGCAGGGGTCTGAGTATGCATGTCTGTCCAGAACCCACAAAGTAAACCTTTGCAAGAGATTAAGTCATAAAGGCTTCACTCTCAAATGGGGTTAATACTGGTAGGAAAAGGTATTCATTTTAGGAGACCACCATGTTCAGCTTTCCCAGAGGACACAAAAACAAGAAATCATCATCAAAGCAAAGTCAAATCTTTCAAGAGTCACTGAATTTCCTAGTACCTGTATCTTAGCTTCCCAGCCTCTAGAAATGTGAGCGACAAATTTCCTCTGTTTATAAATCACTTGGCTAAGATATGTTGATTTATAGCAACAGGAAGAAAGGGAGACATCTATTTCCTGTTTCCTTTCCTGAGTGAGTGACAGAGAGAATGACCAGCTTTCCATGAACCTGGACACACTCAAAGGATCTGTGCACCACCCCATCTATGCACCACAGGTGTTTCAGAAGGCTGGAGATTCTTTCAAGGACCGCTGTCATGTATGAAAAAATGCCTGCCACCAAAAGATGTTTCTCAAACTTCATTCTGAAAGAATATGACTGAATATGCCGGGTTCTGAGTCTCTGGATCCACTTTGCCTGAGGACCCAGGACAAGGACTCATTCTAGTTCAGTGGAAAAAGGATATTGCATTCCCACATTTCTAATGAAGGGGACCATCTCAAAATACAGCACTTCGACAAAAGAATTATTTGGCCCTCAGGACAGGTGAGATCTTGAAATCCCTTAACTTCCCAAAAGCAGTACCCCCTTACCTCCACCAAATTCCCTTCTCAGAAGCAGTTCTAATCATTGCTTATGGGACAGGAAAAGGTAATACCACCACCAAATAAAGACTGTTACAAGCATCTCACACCTCCATCTATTCTCCTCAGGGACTGTTTATCTCTGCAAGAAGTTACTCTTTTGGGGGGTAGGGGGTCCCTTCTCCACTACTTTCCTTCACTGAATCAGATATGTGAAGCCCAACTTCTGAGCATTCTTTTGTAGAGTATGGACTATCATGAATAACTTAAAAGACTGAATGGGGCAGTCATTCCTCAGGTGCCTGGGAAGCCTGCTGGTAAGCTGTACAATCCGCCTGCCTGGGTCCCACCACCAGAGATCCTGACAGAATCCTGTGGATTCCTGCCATCACAGAATTTATACAAACTCCTCCATGGTTTCCAAAGTATGGCCAATGTTGACAACCAGTCAGTTAGGCTTACTTTATTTAGCACCCAGTGGTAGCATTTGAGCCGTTAGAGATTAGCAAGCTTTGTCCCTTCCTTTGAACATTTAATCAAGAATGGTCCAGTTCGCTCAAGGTTCAGCAAAAGGAGACCACCACATGGTTCAGGCAGAAAAGAGTTTATTGCAGGGAGAGCATGGGTCGGCCTGCCCAAGATGGAGGGGTGCAGGGCTGCACCAGATGATGGGTGCAAGGGATACAGGGGAAGGAAAAGGGGGAAATGGAAAAACCAAACAGGCCAGCCCTGCATGAGACGGAATGTACCAAGACCGACTCATAGCACAACTGGGCTTTATGTAGGGAGAGGGTGGGGAGCAGCCACAGCGGATGCAGCCCGGGGCCTCCTCTCAATCTGGGAACCTCTCCTGGTGCAAAGGAGGCATGGTGCAAGAAGTGACCTCAGAGGGACAGGAAGTGACCTCAGAGCCAGGGAAGTGACCTAAGGCCTGGGGGACCGCCCACTGTGCCCAGGTGAGTGGGGTACCTGAGATACAGAAGGTGGGCGGCAACTTCTAGGGAGGGATACCTAGAGTCCCGCTTGGAAAGAAGACAAGAGAAGGAGCAGACCTAACAGTAACGAGCCTCCTGTCTTGGGAAGTGATGGGCTCCTGAGGGCCAGCTATTCGCACAAGAAACTTGGGATGGGAGAGGGAAGGGGTTGAACTGAGGACAGGAGGGCTCTTGAAACTTCAGGACTGGTTGATTACATTAAAAGCTAAGTGAGTCACAGAATGATACCCAAAGCTAAGGGGAGGAGGAGGTTAAAATCCCAGAAAGAGATGGTTCTAATTCACTGCCACTGTGCCTGGAGTTTCCCTGTTTGGATAATGGGCTGTAGTTACATAGTACATCCTATTAGGGGAAACTAAGTAATGGGATGCTAGGACCTCTTGGTACTTTTCGGCCAAATGCTAGTGCATCATTTTCAAAACCAAAGTTTCCAGTGAAGGAACTGAGACCATTGCAAAGAGGGATGGAAGGTTTCCCAGTGGGGATGGTGGGGAGAAATCCACCTGCTCTCCACATCCTTGGCCTGAGTGGGAATCTTACCTTGTCCTAAATGAAGTGACCGCAGAAGCCCTTCTCCCTTTGTGTTTACCAACAGAAAATAGGGCCTGTTGCCCACACTGACAATCAAGTGACCTAGGCAGTAGAGTTCCTAGAAGGGAAAAGAAATCATCATTTTCCAGCTTTAATTAGCAATACACAGGACTAATAATAAAAATGGGAGCTGATGCAGAGAGGAGAGATGCCAACGGTGGCCTGCAGTGACTCTGTTAGTGGGTGTTGAGTGTGTGTGTATTTTTAGATAACGACTTATTCTGCATGTGGTAATTAGGGCCCCAAGGGGGTTGTGATTTTTTTTTCTCTCCCTCTCTCCTTTTTCCAGGGTTGGCAAGTGGAAGGAGGTGGCAGCTCAAATTCCCACACATCTGGGTCCCACAGATACTGCACTCCAATTTCCTGTGAGCTCCCCTGGTTTCTTTTGGAATTGCTTGCTAAGTAAATGATTGTTATAAAACGATGAGGATTCGGTCAATCAAATTAACCCCTTTTGTCCATTACCTCCCTCCCCCAGTCCAGTGGTCCCCTTCATTTGCCTAAACTCGGTGGCTTTTGACAATGTGTTCCAGCTTGAGGGCCCCAGCCTCTCTCACCCTGGGCCACTGTAACCTGAGCGAGAACCGGAGGCCCCAATTGTTTTGCTAATCAAGATTATTGGCCCATTGAGATGTGGAGGCTCAGCCTGGCTGACAAAAATTGTCAGTTTCCCATGAAATAGTTGGGTCAGTTTAGCCAGGGTGCTGGCAACTATTAACATATAAATGAAGTTTCTCCTTCCATTGCCCCCTCCCCTCCTGTTCCCTCCCGTCCCCTTCAACCACCCATCCTAAGGGCTGCAGAGAAAATATAAGCCCTCCCTCCTCTCCCCCGAAGCTCCCAAGGCTTGTGTATGCTTAATCCAACCAGCTTTTCTCCTCTGCCTGGAAATCTTGTAGGCACTGGGGTGAGGGTAGGGGGTAAGAAAGAGGGAGGGGCCTGGGAGGAGCTCCTCTGTACAAAGCCACTTTTTAAAGGCCTGAAGCTGCCAGCCTCTAGTTCCTCAGTGTTGGCTGAGGACACTGGCTGAGCTACAAGGCCACCAGTGGCCTCCTGCATGCCAGGACCAACCTCTAAGGCAGGCCTTCAGGATACAGTGACAAAACAAGCATGGGGTTCGAAAAAGTTAGCTTGGCTCAGGGATCAACACCAGCATCTCTTGGCTCCCAAACAGTGGGGAAGGGGCTGTGTAGAGAAGATAGCCATTGGCTAGCTCTTCTCACCCCAGATCCTGGGACAAGGGTGGGTTTGGACTGTACCCTGAACAAGCTTGCCTATGTCTCACTTTAATATTAGGACTGCCTTCCACTCAATGTGACTTTGGGCTATGAGTAAACTAAGGGAATGAAGGAAATCCCTTCTTCCTGTTTCTCCTAGGGTGGATTTAGAGCTACAGGGAAGAAGCCTGAATATTTTACAGCATTTATACACCATATACTATAATATCTACGTCTTGCTGTCTCAACTGTATTGGTAGAAAAAATTGTCAATAGTAAAATGAAAGAATTGTGCCTAGATGTATAATTTTATATTTATGAACAAGAAAGCTCAGGCAATTTTGATAAAGATAAATTATATATATGAAAATTTTTAAATATGTGGTATGAATATATAAATTATTAATCTGCGAGTCATCTTCAATGTTAACGATCACGCTGACTTATTTTTCTGGAAGGAAAGTTCTGCCAGGAGCTTTGGAAAGCTTAAGGAGACCCCCTCCAGCCCCCAGGTAGTTGTGATTATGAATTCAGTGGGCTTGGCACTGAGATCTTTACAGAGGGGTTCGTCAGTATGGACCCTCTTCTACTAACCAGTAGTAAACAGGTTCTACTGTGTGTGTGTATGTGTATGTGTGTGTGTGTGTGTGTGTGTGTGTGTGTGTGTGTGTGTGTGTGTGTCCTGGTGCTTGAATTCAGGGGCTAGGCACAGTCTTTTAGCATTTTGCTTAAGGCTAGCACTCCCATTTGAGCCACAGCTCCACTTCCAGTGTTTTGATGATTAATTGGAAATTAGAGTCTCAGGGACTTACCTGCCTGGGCTGGCTTTGAACTGTGATCAGATTGCAGCCTCCTGAGTAGCTATATGACAGATGTGAGCCATCAGTACCTGGTAGCAGGTTGTACTTTGGCCACCAGTGGGACAGTGTGTTGCTGGAACATTCCCTACCCCTACCTCCACCTCCACAGTAGCTACCCAGCCTTGTGCTTCCTGCTTTCTGATGGGAAAGGACATGTGGTGGGGAAAGATTCCCAGGGAGATCCACCCACAAAGACCCCAAAGTGCTTCTGCAAACCTTCCTTAGCTTGGATCTGTCAGGACTATGGAATGCTTTTTTTCCCTCCAACAAAAGGACATGGATAAGGGGAAATTTTGAATTAAAAAGACCTGGACAAAAGCCTCGCTCTCTAATTTACACTTGTAATCCAAGATGTTTGAGAGGATTGAGATTCTAGTCAGGGCAAAATGTTCACGCACAAGACCCTAGACCAACCAATAAAATCTGAGCACAAAAATCTATACATACCTGTCATCCCAGCTACATGAAGGATAAATAGGAGTAACCTGGTCCAGAATATCCTTGAGATTTTCTGTGAATAAAGCTAAAAGCACTGCAGACCATGGCTCAAGTGGTACCCGTTTAGCACGCAACAGGTCTTGAATTCAAATCCCAATACCACAAAAAAACAAGGTAAAGAAAGGCCTGGGATAAAACGGAGTCATGAAGCCTAGGCACCCAGCTCTTAGTAAAATCCTGATACTGGTTTTTGGAACCAAAAATTTTTTTAATTTATTTGATATGACTTTGAAATTGCTATTCTGGGAACACAGGAAAGTAATAGGCAGGAAGTTTCACCATTAAATACATTGATATTAGACTTTCAGAAAATTCAGTTTGATCATTAAGGCTCTGGAGTGAGGCTGTCCAGCTTCATAGCTGTGTGACTTTGGACATTTATCTGACCTCTCTGTTCCTTAGTTTGTTCCCTCTGGAAAAATAAGAAGGTTACCTACTGATAGTTCATAAAGAATATAAGTCATAATATTTATAAAGTGCTTTTGCTAGTGTCTGGCACTTGTTAGGTGTGATATGCTTGTCAAATAACTCTGTGTCATCAACAAATTGAGTAACACTCTTTTAATGTATTAGTTTAGTATATGATCACTACTTATAAACAGGAAGATAGTTTTCACTTTGGAGCAATGATCTAAGATTTATTTTAAGATAAATTTACTTTAGTATAATATGGAATAGTTAGGTGGGTACTGGTAGCTCACAACTGTAACCCTAGCTACTTAGGAACCTGAGATCTAAGGATTGAAGTTCAAAGCCAGCCTGGGCAGGAAAGTCTATGAGATTCTTATCTCCAATAAATTACCCAAAAAAAAAAGCCAGAAGTGGAGCTGTGGATCAAGTGGTAGAGAACTAGCCTTGAGTGAATAAAGCTGAGTTACAGCACCCAGGTCCTGAGTTCAAGCCCTAAGACTGGCAATAATAATAATAAGGAACTGTTTTTATAAAGAAGATAAATTACAGTATGGACAGGAATGTTGCAAAGACAAAAAGAGGGAACTGTCTAAAGTCTGAGCACACTGTTCTATAGAAAGTTAGGTATTAGAATAATCTGATCCCCAAGAAAACCAAAAAAATTGCAATGGGAGTCTTAGCCTTGTCCCCATAATGTTGAATGTTTAGGGAGACTTGGAATGGAGCTTTGTTATAAACAGAATTGTGTCTATCCCCAAATTCATTATGAAGCTCTACACCCAGTGTGATTGGTCAGACAGGGTCTCTAAGGGTGGTAACTAGAGTTAAGTGACTGCATAAGGGTGAATTGAAATCCAACAGGACTGGTTTCTGATAAGAGCAAGGAGAGGTGCCAGGGTACCATTTGCATAGCAGAAAGGACAACCCGGGGGCCATTTGCAAGGTAAGGAGAGGGTGTCAGGACAAACCAGCCCTGCAGACACCTCCTTAAGCAGCTCTAAAAGATGGATACAGTTTCATATGGGTGGTAGAAAGAGATTTCTTCAGAAAATACTTTCTGTAATTAAGGATATTTTGAACAAAAAAAAAATAGAGAAAAGTATGTGACAGATAATCACAAAATTGCCAATTCTTGTGATGGGCGAATTCTCTATCCTCACCCCCCTCCTCAGATTCATAAACTGAAGCCCTAATCCCAATGCAATGGTACGATGAGGTGGAGCTTTAAGGAGGCCATGGCATCATGAAGGTGGTACCCTCCCTTAGGATTAGGAAAAGGACAGAGAGCTAGCTTGCTACCTTCCCACCATGTGATGATATAGGAAGTCAGCAATTAGCAGCATGAAAGCACTCCTCACTAGAACCAACACTGAGGCCATCCTGATCTCAGACTTCCAGCTTTCAGAACTGTGAGAAAATGCATTCCTAGCAATGTAACTCTCTAGTCTGTGGCATTTTGTTATAGCAGCACAGACAGACAGAGATGTCCTTGAACAAAAATAACAAGCATGGCTTACATGTACTGAATGCTGAGTCCTAATGTTATTACCAATGTCACGCAGGCCACATAAACAAAAACACTTCTTCCATTTAACAAGGCTGGAGGAAACTCTAGAAATGAGAAATCTGCTGCTTGCCCCCACCCCAGTGCAAAAGTTAGGTTCTGAACTCTGGTCTTTCTGCCCTTAAAACTCACTGCGCTCAGGCCCAGTGGCATTCTGCTGGCAACATTTTCTAACAGAGAGCAATGTTTCTAACAGAGAGGTGCTGGAAGGGACGCAGCCTGATCTGGCAGGGGGGAACACAGGCCCGGCCCCATGGGCTCTCAGACAGCCCCCTCAACTCCTACAGGGCCACACTCGGGCAGCCGAATCCTTCCCTAAAATGGTCTCATTTTACAAATGAGCATGGGCCCTCCCCTGGACACAGCCAACTTGGGGGCTGGCAGAGATTAAACCATTAGCATTTCAAAGTGTTCATTTTCCCATTTGCTCCATTGCCAGGGTGAGAACCACTTGGGGGACAAAAATCAGCCCCTCCTTTTTTTTGTCTCAACACAAGAGGGCTTGTTGAACAGGCCCAACTGGCAGCTGCCCACTCAACACCAGCTCCAAAGGCTGGCCTCCACCTGGCCCGGCCCACCCCAGTGACCAGCCTATGAGCGATATCTTCTCATCACCACGACTCATTTCCCAGCATGCCCAGCAGGCAAGCCTGACACTTTCCTTCCAGGAATGAATGAGAGCACATTGCTGTTGTTTTCTGCATTGGCAGATTACATTAAATTTTTTAAGTCCCTTTTATGTTGGGTAAGAACAGGATCAGGGCACCCAAGCATTGAAGAAAGGTGGAGACTCACCCTGAGTTACTGTGGAATTGGGTAGAGCAGTCACCAGCCATGTGTGGTTTTGATGTCTTCTATCATGGAAAGGGCATATTGAGATAACATTAAAAATGTCAAAGATGGAGCACAAAAAAGATGAACCATCTCATCCTTGTTGTTGTTTTCCTTGTGCCAGCTCCAGGGCTTGAACTGAAGGCCTCAAGCTCTCCCCTTGCTTTCTTGCTCACAGCTGCAGTTCTGCCACTTGAACCACACCTCCAAGTATATTTTTTGCTGGTTAATGGGAGATAGAGTCTCTTAGAATTTTCTGCCTGACCTGGCTTCAAACCTAGATCCTCTCCATCTCAGCCTCCTGAATAGTGAAGATTGTAGGCAGGGGTCAACAGCATCTAGCTCATTCTCATCTTGATATCACTCATATATTCAAGTGATACTAGATAGTATGTGCTAACTTAAATAAAGTATGTCTTTGAAATTAACTCTACATGTGTATTCTTTTTTTCTTTTTCTTTTTTTCTGATTTAGAGAACACATGACTCTAAAGGCCTTTCCAGTGTCTGCAACTCTTTACTCCTCACCCATCTCCTGCTTTTCCTCAGTCCCTGGCACTGGTCACCAGTACCAGAAGTAGTGGGAAAATAGCCCTGCAGTTGCATTACTTAGGTACTCTCTTGCTCAAAGTCTCTATCTTTGCTTCTAGATGGAGGGTCCCTGAAGGCAGGGGCTCTGTCTCTCTCACATCTAGCTTCAGTGTTTCAGTGCTCAGTGCCAGCTACAAGAGAAAAGCTCGATGGATTTTTTGAGTTGGCATGTAGAAGGGAAGGGAGTTCAGGTAGAAGTTTCTGCTCTGAAGCCGCCTTGTCTGGGGGACTGTCCACTTCCTTGCTGGTACCTGAGGTCACCCTACACGGAAGCCCTTTACAGACCCAGCAGCATTTCAGAGTGTTTAAATGCTCAGCTGTCAAATCTTCTGCCTGGTGCTAGCCACCAGGATCCCAGGCTGGCCGCATAGAACGGGCTCCATACATGTTGAATGAATGAGCCAGCCACGAACAAGGATTTCTCTGCCACACTGATGTTTCACACAAGCTCACTGCCTCAAATAATGAAGGACCACTGTGGCCTTGGCTAAATAATAATTATTTTATTTTCTGATCGTCTTCCTGGCCCTTCTTTTCATGACAAGAAAATATCTGAATTGTACCCGTAGGATGAGAGTTTGGTCAGCTGAGTTGGAAACAGGGTGGCTTCAATGAGAGCTGGTGAAGTGTCTTCCTGTGTGAGGCACCAGCTCTGTCATTTCATTGATCTGCAAAACTACTGTTCCAAAGCAGAGAGGTTATCCACACACAGGAGAAACTGGCAGAGCTACAAACCAAACCAGAATTCTAGATTCCTCCTTCAAGAGTTCCTACATTCTGCTATCTAGATCCCAATAGACTGCTCTGATAACTGTAAGTAAGCTGGAACTCATTCCACATCCACAGCCAGTACTGGGGCTTGTTGTTTTCCCTTAGCTTTTTCACTCTAAGTTGGTGCTCTAACTTGAGCCAAACCTCCACTTCCCACCGTTTATTGTATCATTGGAGAGAATAATCTGTTGGATTTGTCCACCCCGATTGGCTTCAAACCCAGATCATCAGATCTTCATCTCTTATGTAGACAAATCCAACAGACTCTTAGCTCTAGTTAATCAGCAAGAAGCTGGAAGTGGAGGTGTGGTTCAAGTAGTAGAGTGTCAGCCTTGAGCGAGAAAGGTAAGGGTGTAAAGGCCCTAAGTTCAAGCACCAATACCAGCACAATAATAAAGGAAAATTCTCCCTCCCCACTTCCACTTCCTTGGTCTGCTTTTCTTTTATCTCCCTATGCAGCTGATCAGCCATTCAGTGATATCAACCAAGGTACCTGGAGTTATCTTTGATTCCTTCTGTAGTCTCTGCCTTAAAACATCTCCTCTCCTCCTTCATCTGCTCTTAAGTGTAGTAGTTTGCCTACCTTGACCACATCATTTTCCTGAGTCATCTCTTTGTATCACCTCTTGCCCGTCCAGGCTTGAAATTCCTGTTAGCATTACCTAAATAACATACAACAAATGAAAAGCATTCAAAGTTAAAAATTTGTTAAGTTGTGACATGTGGATATATCCATGACATCTTTAATCAAGATAACCACCACCATAATTTTTTTGATTTTTACAATACTTCCTTCCATACTCCCTTGGATCCCAGGCAGACACATCCTGCATTTTGTCAGTATAGATAAGTTTGTATTTCCTAGAACTGTGTGTATTTAAATGAGTCATACCTCAGATATTCTTTATTGTCTGGCTTGGATATTTTTGTGATTGTGGCCTTACCGCATTGTATGAACATGCAACAATTGGCCTAGCCATTCATCTACAGGTGAACATTTGAGTTATTTTAACCTAGTAAAAATGAAGCAATTATGAAAAAATCATAAACTGGTACTGGTATGAACCTGTGGATTCAGTTCCCACAGATGAACATCTTAAAAGGAGATTGCTGACTCGTGAGATAGAACTCCCCCTACAATCCCAACTCTTTTATACAGACTCTTTGCATGAATGTAGCTTCATCCACACATCTCCCTCACAGCGCTATCTCCATGATAGGTAGTGGATTTCTGACTTTAAGTTTGCTTGATCACTAAGGAGGCACCTCCTGACTTTGTGACCGGATTGATAATAGTCCAGACTAATGGGGGATTTAGTCCACCAGCTCAACTTTAGCTCCAAGGACACAGTTTCTTTCTGTTTTCCTACTGTACCTCCTTTGGTGACAGCTTAGTACTAAGGGTAAATCCTTCAGAGAGGAGACTGTTAGGACACTTACTGCCATGAGGATGATCTCCTTCAAAATGATTGTAATGTACGGATTGCAGTAGTTGAAGAGAACAGGCTCAAGTCCAAGTACAATGAAGACAAGTGAGATTTAGAGCCAAGGAGTAGGTCAGTAGATAGAAAATTACTAAGAAAATTCAAGAGTAGACAGAGTTAGGGGGTAAGGGGAATTCTTGCTGTACAGACCTAGGAAGATTCTTGCTCATGGCAGCCAAGAATTTATACATCAAAGATGATATGAGAAATAGGTCAGCTATCAAGGTAATGGTATACTAAAAGATTTTTACTAAAACTGGTCTGGGCATACCAAAGACAAGATGGAGGCAAAGGTCAAGGCTCTTGAAAAGAGAACTCAGAGCTAGGCCCCAGTGGCTCACACTTATAATCCTTAGCTATTCAGAGGTAGAGATCTGAGGATCCATGTTTCAAATCCAGTCTGGGTAGGAAAGTTCATAAGATATTTTTTTTTCTTCTCAATGCAGTTTATTCAGGAACCTTGTTTACAGCTTCTCTCCTGCTTGTTTCTGCCCGCTTCTTCCTGCTTCTTCCTGCTTCTTCTCATAAGATATTTATTCACAATTAACTATACAAAATTCAGATGTGAAGATGTGGCTCAAATGGTAGCGTGCTAGCCTTGAGTGAAAAAGCCAAGCCAGAGCACAAGCCCTTGGAGTTTGAACCCCAGTGTCATACAGAAAGAAAAATAAATAAATAAATAAATACAGAGTACGCGAGAGAAAGGAAGGAGCAGAAGGGAAAAGAAGAGAGAGAGGGAAAGAAAAAGAGAGAGGAAAAGAGAAAGAAGAGAAAAGAAAAAGCAAGAAAGCAAGAAGGAAGGAGGGAAGGAAGGGAGAAAAGAGAAAGAAAAAAGGAAGGAAGCCTAGCTAAAGGCTGGTTAAATAGAGAGTCTTTGCAAGTAGTTCTTCTTGTGGTTTAAAGTGGCTGCTGGCAGCTATGTGCTCTATGTTCAAATTCAGAAAACAACCAAAGGTGACTTTGCTCTTAACTCCCAGAAGTGCAAAGAATCCATTTGGATTTGAACCAACTTAAACCTTGTGCCATCCCCTGGATTAGGACACTGGTATGCCTGTGAACATTGCATGTTCTACTCCTGGTAAAAGAAAGAAAATGTCATTGTTTGAATCTTACAGATCCAAGCAAAAGTGAGGTTCAGTCTCACCCCTAAATGGAGAATCACTAGCACCCACATGTCTGAAGATTTTAAAGATACAAATCAAGCTAAGAACAGCATCCTTCCAGATGTCATGAGATTTATGGTGTCATACTTTTTTCTGCCAAATTAGACAAGTCCACTTCTATACTGACAAATGCACATTCAAAGTGACAGAACTGAAGGGCCATTCCTCTAACATCACACCTGTGGGCTCAAAGAGAAGCAGAGAAATAACACCCCTTGATCCTGGAGCCACACTTCCTAACACATCTACTGCAGTCTCTCTATCTGAAAAGAATGGAGATAATTCATTCCCCCACGTAAAGCCTCTGGATCCCCTCTATTTTCTCCAGTACTGCCCAGTTCTGACTCCTACACTGGGTCAACCCCCAGACACTCAGGTCCAGCTGTCTTTAGTTTTAAGGAAACTGAAGAATCCAGGAAGCATTTCCCGGGCGGGGAGGGAGTGGGGGGTGGTGTCTGGGCCATGTTAGTCGCAAAAGCAGATGTGAGGGCTGCAGGATGTGCTGTGCCAATGCCAGGCACCAGATCTTGATCTCACATCAGCCCTGTGCTCTCTAGTAAGTGTATTCTTGGGTCAATGTTCACAGTGTACAGAATCACTAAGCTGGAGTTCAGGCCAGGGGCCTCATGTGCAGGGTCTAAAAGCAGCATGGTCTTTTTTTCTTCTGGACAGGCCTATGGCCAGATCATTTATCTCAACACAAATGGGCCATGTGATTGAGCCAGTGAGTGTTGGTGCTTTTGGGATGGGTACCTGGCAGTTTCTGCATCTCTTGCCTTGCTCTGCCCAGCTTTGGTCACCACATGATTCCCTAAAGTAGAGCTCCCTGAAACCTCAACCATTAGTTGGATTTTATTTTATTAGGGTAAACACCTAACCTATTGGTTTTTCTGTTGAAGTAAAAGGTACTCCCTTAACATATGCAAGCACTAAGGAAAGGGAATTGAACATATTTGCTGGTGTAGCAACTCATACACCAATACCTGCCACAGTGACCTTCAAATAGCTCTCAGGCTAGCACGAACAAATCTTTGCTGCCTGGATTCCAGCCTGTGTTGCCACACATTGTCATACATTACAAAATATGAGTAATTCAACCTGAAGCCTGTGTGGTTGATGTCATGTGCCTAACACAGCCTTCTGCCCATGTGACTTCCAGCATAAGAATTCAGGACCTGGAACTGATTTCCCAATGCCTAGATGACATATTCCTATCAGTATGATTTTAAGCTATGAACTGAAAAACCAATAGCGTAATAAGTGGTCATAAAGATGTCAGTATAGGCCCACAGTAAAGTCATTTTCTCTCCATCCACACTCTCAGCAGATGTACTGTGGCTGGGAGTAAATATTAGGGAGGAGGAAGTAGAATTTCCTTAGAAGTTTTTAAAGATAGGGCTGGGACTCAAGTGGAAGACTGCTTGCCTAGCAAGTGCAGAATCTTAAGTTCAAAGCCTTAGTATTGGAAAAAAAAAAAAAAGAGCATAAAAAGGGTCATCATTATCAAGCGGAGATGGTTATGTCTTTAATCCTACTTGCTAAGGAGGCTGAGAACTAGAGAATCCTGGTACAAAGTCAGCTCAGGCAAAAAAAACATCTGATAGACTTCATATCCAAAATAACCAGCAAAAAGCCAGACTGTTGGTGTGGTTCAAGTGGTAGAGCATCAGCCCAGAGCAACAAAAAGTGGAGTGCAATGACCCAAATATGAGCCTCATAGTGGCAATTTTCTTTAATTTGTTAAGATTGAATTTTAAAATGAGTAGAAAAAAGTGCTGCGGAGGATGGACAGTGAGGATGAGGAGTTGCTTTGACCCCAGGATGCTGAATGGTAAGATTCTTGAGAAATATGCAATAATTTGGAAATAGATAGTATCAGGTATTTCAAAGCAAACTTTATGGCTAGGGGATACCCATAGAGCAATTGTCTGGTAGGTATGAGGTCCTGAGTTTGATAGCCAGCACTGCAGAAAAAAAAAAAAAAAAAGGAAGGCAAGAAGGTAGGCAAGGAAGGAAGGCAGGCAAGGAAGGAAGGAAGGAAAGGAGGGAGGAGGGTGGGAAGGAGGGAAGGAATAAAAAGAAAATCAAAGTTTGTGATTATTTAGGAATAAGAATAAATTTAAAATAAATTCATGGATAATCCATATAAATTACACACATTGACTGACCACACCTTTGGGTGGACTTTAATCCCCCTCTTCATGTGCAGTGAGGTCTTTTCTTGTGTCTGAGGCTGTCTTGACGATCTACAGGAGTATCCTCAGGATGGAAGGGTGACACCACCCCGAAGCCTGCCCTTTGCCTGCCAGGTGAGCTCAGAGCACAAGACGGAGACGCCACGACCAGCTCTGTTTTGAATCAAGTTTGAGAGTCTTGATGTTTGTCTAAAACGTTCGTCAAAGAGTTAAACAAGAAACCATAAAAAATGATAGAAACAATATGAGATCTAACATCTCAACGGTTGCCAAAACTAGCAAATAATCAAAATCTGACCACAAAACTTCTCCAGATACTCACTGGAACCCATACCAGCTCAAGAACAAAGCTACCCTATATATTTTTTAAATCCCCCTCGTCTCCACTCATCTCCCGACCAAATGTTGGTAACAAACAGGCGCCCAGAGTTTTGAGTTGTAAAAGGGTACAGAAATTAACCCAAAGCAGTAATTCTCAAATCAAGGAGAAGGGAAGACCCTGTCTTATCTTGCCCTACCAGGAAGATGAAGAAGATCCAAACCCAGTGAAAGAATATTCCGTGTTGTAATTGTACCCTGGAGCGAGAGGACATCTCTACTTTCCTAGGACAAGTCCCACAAAATTACACCAGACTCACACTACAAAAATCCCAGGGGTGGTAGAGAAATACCCACATCGCTTCTGCTAACCAAGAGCATTCCTGGGGAAGAGCAGCCAGACCTAGGAGAGGGAAAGAAATGACATCTGAGATGTTAATGGTGTCTAGAGGAAATATTGTTGAAAAACAAATAAAGGTTGATAAAGAGCCATCACCTCTTTTTATTTAATAATTCATTCCTGTACTTTTTCATTCCATTCATCCCGTTGTGATTGAATCCTGACTACCAGCCAAGCGGAGTGGGAGGTTTGAGGAAAAACATTTCAATAAAGCACAATGCCAGCTTTCCATATTTCAGAATGGGAGACTCACTCACGACCAGAAACTAGACAATGCAAGTTTGGTTTTATCTGGAGATGAAGTGCCAACTTATCTTACAAGAAGCAACCTCAGGGTGTCATTTTGGAAGTCCTCTGATAAAGGAGATATCTATTCAGGTCATAAGCATGCTCCTTGTGACCAGGCAACCTGGAAAAGGCCTCAAAAGGCTCTGGAAATGCCAAGTAGTTCCACCAAATGATATGGCAAACCCTTGCGTGAGGGTTGAATGTAATGACAAACTTTGAAAACACACAACGGAAGTCTTTCTTTTGTCTCTGTATCTGTCTCCCTCCCCTCTCTCCTCTGTCCCCGCCTCTTCCTCTCTTTCTTTCTCTTCCTCTCTCTTCACTGCTACTCCCCTTCCTCCTCCTCTCTCCCCTTCTCCTCCCTTTCCCCCTCCCTCTGCCTCTGTTTCCTCTTTCAAAGCCCTTGCTAGTCTAGGGGAAACAAGTTGTCACATTATAAATCACTCTGTGAAGACACTGAAGTCTCAGGCTCAACCAAAAGCTCCTGAGGACCCTGCCTGCCAGTATAAGCTTCCAGATTTGAGACTGCATCCAAGTTATTTACACACACACACACACACACACACACACACACACACGTCCACTGTGAGATTTTGAATGTCTGTTGTCTGAAGACACCTGTTGGGGTAATATTGTATAATAATTGATAATGCTCCCAGAAAACACTGAAGAAAAAGTTACTGGATGGATGCATGCATGGAACTCCCTCAAGTGGATTGCCTTAGGATAAATTAGGCAATTTGTTATTCTAGCAAAATTCTGTAAATGTTTACCTTCAAGAGGGAGGGGTGAGTGTCCGAGGCTGGACTGTAGGAAAGTGAGGAGTTTATAGTCCTAAGACCAGTAATTCCTGACAACCAAATGTATGCAAGACAGTGACTGCTCTTGTTAATATGTTACTGGATGTTTGAAACTTGGAGAGTAGATCTTAACTAGTCTCATCATGTTGTCTACCTTAACTATATATACATATGTATGAAGAATATATATTCTTCATTTGTCAATTTTCCCTCAATAAAGGGGAAGGGAAAGGGGAAGGTGTCCCTCTCCCCATCAGAGCAGAACTTTTCCTCACATTCTCCTCACAAAAGAAAGTCTGTGAAAAGTCCTTCTGGACTTTTCCATTGTGTTTCTTGTAAGCACTTAATCTTTTGCATTAAAAGATTTCAGGGCTAGCTTGTATCTCAGTTACAAAGCATAAACATGCTCAAGGCCCTCGATTGTAACCCTAGCATAACTGTACAATTGGGTATCACCTTCAACCTGTCTCCCACACAACGTCCTTCATCATTACTATGGTTTGAATGTAATCACCAAATTCAGATGTTAATGGAATTTGGTGCCTTTAAGAATTCATTGGAATTACCTGGATCATGAGGGTGGGGCCCTTGGGAAAGCATTTGTGGTTTCAGAGAAAGAGAAGGGAAACCCCAGCTAGCTAGTCTCATCCTGTGATGCCCTGGCCACATTGTGATACAGCACAAGGCCCTCTCCAGAACCAGGTCCCTAGTAAACCTCTGTTCTTCATACATTACCAGGACTCTGGGTATTTTGTTATAAAATAAAAGGCAGATTAAAGCAGCTATTTTCCCTGTCATTTAGCAAATGTTTTCTCCTCTGACTCATCCACCCCTGTGAAGATGTCAGGGGCTCCTCGAAGTCCATCCACACATCTCTGCAGGAGGCTCTAGTCGTCTGGAGAGAAAGTAGTGAGAATTTTCACCAAGAGGAATTGGCAGGCATTCAGGCCTTGGATTGCTGACTTCAAATCTGGTCAGCTAAAAGAACTAGACAGACAAATTAACAGTACAAATGAGTCAATTCTCTCCATAGTCTCCTGCCTGAGTTAAATGATAGAATTTTGGACTTCGCATGCTTAATGTAGGGCTGGGTCTTGGGCAGGAACCTGGAGTGGCAGTCAGCCCCTATTCCGGCTCAGAGCAGGTGTCTGCTGAATAATTGAGTGCATTTATTCTGTGTACATTGGTCCATTTTTAAGGAATCAGAATACAAGGGGGTGGAAATCAAAACTAAAATGAGATAGAAAAACATAAAAACTTCTGTGGTTCAGAAATGACAAGAAGAACAGAGATACTTACATAAATCATGTAAAAGTTTCCAGCTAATAAAATATGTGTTCAGTCAACACGTAATTATAATCAATAGTACTTCCATTAAAAAAAATCTTAAACATAATTTTTTAACACCAAACATTTTGTCAAAAAGAATGAAAGAGCCAGGTAGAGTAGTTTACAGTTATAATCCCAGACTTGAGAGGCAAAGACAGGAGGATCAAAAGTTCCAAGCAAGCTGGGCTAGACAACAAAACTGTGTCTCAAACAAGTAAAATAAGTAGGTAAGTAGGATAAAATAAGAAGAATAGCAGTGTGACAATGTAGTTCAGTGGTGGAAAACTTGCCTCACATACTCAAGATTGGGAATGCAGTTCCCAGTACTGCCAAAATTAAAACTAAAACTAAAAACTCAAAGAAAAAAAAAGCAAAAAGGATAGAATAATTTCTTCTTTTTGATGTGCTGGTACTGGAGGTTAAACTCAGATCTTTCTGCTCTTGCTTAGTATTTTTGCTCAAGGCTGGCTCTTTACCAGATGAGCCACACACCTCCAATTCTAGCTTTTGGGTGGGTAATTGGAGATAAGAGTCTTAAAGTCTTTTCTGTCCTGGCTGGCTTCACACTGGAGCCCTCAAATCTCAGCCTCCAGACTAGGTGGGATTATTGACATAGTAACCAGTGCCAGCCTTGGAAATAATTTCTAATAAGTCCTATTTTATGTCATTAACCTGTTACTTTTCCTTCTGGCAGGATCTCTATTCAAAATTTGGTTCCTGTTGTAGTTGTTCTTGTTATTTCTTTAACACCTTTCCTTCCACCACCCACTGCCCTAGAAGGAGACTGGGGAGTCCTAGTCATATGGAGTATAATATTTATCTAACAACTACATATGTGTATAGATTTATGAGCTTACACCTATTTATTGAGTATTTCACAATGTTATCTCTTTGTTTGCCAATTGATTAAGGTAGTTTTTCATAGATTACAAAGAATGTAAAAGTCAGATCTTCAAAGTAAAAACAATGTTCACATCTCTCCCATCCTATCTCACCCAACTCCACCCTTCTTTTGAGGGGAAAGACCTAAGAGTGTGGTGATCTCACCACTTTATCCAGGCTGGCTTCAAACTCCTGAGCTCAAGTGATTCTTCTACCCCTATATAGTAGGGGCTATAGGCATGTGCTACATAGGTCCTAGCTTTGTAGAACTTCTCCTCCTAAAGTGGAAAAGTCCCACTGTAAACTCTGGCTGAAGCTAGACCACTGGGAAGAGAGAAGAGTAGGGAGGGAGGGAGAGAGAGAAGCAGGGAGGGAGGGAGGGAGAGTATGCAGCCTGGTCCTTTAGGCCCACCAGCAAAGCCACAGCCCAGGCATTCCACAGAGGCCTGCTGGCTCCAGACCTTAAACATTAATGAATAAGATGTGATGACTCTGATCTGAAGTGGCATTCCCCTCTCTCATCCCTCTCAATTTTAAGTGGAACCACAGACAGTAGGAGAAAAAATAGAAGAGAATATTGTGAACCCCTTCTTAAGGGCTCAGAGAAAGGAATAAAAAAATAATAATTTTTTGGCATTCATCTTAAATTACCTAAGACTTCAGATTTAAGCTCAATTTGCTCCAAGAATTGTATCCAAATCTGGGAAAACTCCATTCCTTTTATTCGGGTTCAATTTTGCTCCTTCTGGTTCTTATTTTTAGCAGTGCTTCAATTATTTTAAGATGATAATAATCATCAGACTTTTTTGAATTTATTGAGAGCAAGGCCAACGATTCTCTTTTTTCAAAGTTTTCAAGAACCCAAACTTCCACAGTCCCATTCTGCTCCCAAGACATTAACTCTAATTAAGCTAATCAAACCCATGCATTGCAGTAAGAATAAAAAGTGCTAAAGAACAAGAGAACTCTATGAGAAACAGATATTATACAATGAAAATAAAACGAATTCTCCAGACTTCTTTAACTACTGTTCCATTAAACCCATTTATTTTTGAATGAGCTTTGATCTTTTTTTTTTAATTTCATAGACTAAGATGTTGTCATTAGAGAAATGAATTACTTCCTTTAGGTTGACCTCATTCATATTCTTTCCATACGAAGAGCCAATCCCATTATAAACTGCACTTTGGTAATCCAATTACAATTTTTATTTCAAAATATAACATGATCCCCTGGACACGAGAACTAAATGTACTCCAAGATCCACAAAAAAAAAAAAAAATAAAGCAATGTAGGAACTGGATTTCAGGCATTAGAAAAATTGAACTGTGAAGAGCACCTGTGGCTCATCTCTGTAACCCTAGCTACTCAGAAGGTTGAGATGTGAGGATCCTCATTTAAAGCCAGGCTGGGCAGAAAAATCTATGAGAGTCTTACTTCCATTTAACCACCAAAAAGCCAGAAGCAGAGCTGTGGCTCAAGTGGTAGAGCACTAGCCTTGAGTGAAAAAGTTAAGGGACATCTCTCAGGTCCTGAGTTCAAGTCCCAGCACAAGAAAAAAAAATAGAAAAAAAAAGAAAAGAAAAATGGCACTTACTCCTCTCCTCCATATACACATACACACACACATTGTCTGCACACATTACCTCAACCAAAGGGGTCAGATGTCCTCTTGAACATGGCAGAGAAGTCCTGGCCTCAGAGTATCTCCACAAATTCTTTAGTAATGGATTCATCTTTACTCTCATCTTTTAAAGACATCCCCCTGTCTCTTGCACTGACTCTGCAGTTTTATGTAAGTTTCATAGCTTTTCCACTGTCCTTCCTGTTCCTCTCCCTAACTCTGGTCATGTCTTTTCAGCTTCCCCCAAGATGGTTTCTGACCCTCTGCCCTCTCCACTGACAAGAACTAACTGGCTTCCTACAGTGACATGTCAGTTTGCTTTCCATTACTGAAACAAATATTTGAGGCAGTTAGATATTTTAAAATGTATACAATGGGGTTATACTGGCTCATAAATTTTGCAGGAATCTGTTTATCTTCTTCTGGGTCTTTAGAGAGACAGAACATCATGTGGCCATCATCTAATGGCCACAGAGTGAAAGAGAGAACAGAGGGAGACCAGGATCCCGCATTATCACATCATTGTGGGGTCTTCCCCACAATGACCAGAATGCCTCTCAATAGGCCACACCTCTTAAAGACTCCACCACCTACCAAGAGTGCCAAGTCGGCCATTAAGCCTTTAACCTATGGGTCTGGGGGCTACATTCCACATGGGAACTATAGCAATTTGGATCTCTCTGAATGTTTTCTATTGGTTTTTGTAAGGGTGAAGAATGTCTGGCCTGGGCATCACATTCAGTCTAAGAAACCATTTGGTACATGACAGGAGAGAAACATGTGCATCCTTTATGTTTCTTGGCTGCTCACAAACATCTGCCTATACTGATAATTGTCTGTGGTCTGTGAATGTTGTTATCAATATCCAAATGGCCCTTGGCAGAAAACAGTAGTGTATGTCTTACCCAGTAGCTTGTTTTATTTGTTTGGTCTACCATCTAATATTGCTTTTTTTTTCCATCTAATATTTCTGCAGAGGTCAAAGAAAAGGTTCTGTTAAATAATTCTATTAAGGGCTTTATAAAGACTGACCAAAACAAAACACACACACACACACACACACACACACACACACAAACTGCAATGCATTACTGTTGAGGAGCTCTAGGAAGAGAGGCATGTGTAAGGAATCTAAGTGAATAGCATCTCTTTAAGGTGTTCAGTGTGCAACTATGCTCAGCCAGCCCTGGTTTTAGGTACATGTGTTATCCACAGTTTATTCAGAAGGCCTAAGGCGTTAATAAGGGCTAAAGGGAGAACTAAGCAGAAGGAAGCCAAAGTGAGGAAGGAAGGAATGAGGCTGGAGATGAGCCATGGCTTATGTAACTGCAATCTCTCTGTATATCACCTTTATAATAACAGTTAAAAAATCATGAAAAATTGTAATGTTGCTTGTAATATTAACTGATCAAGAGACTGAGATCTGAGGATCATGAAGCCAGCTGGGACAGGAAAATCCAATGCTCTTAAATCCAACTATCAAGCAAAAATCCAGATGGGGAGCTATAACTCAAGTGATATAGTGCAAGCCTTGAGCATAAAAGCCAAATGAGAGCATGAAACCCTGAGTTCAAGCCTCAATACTGCTGCTCCTACTTCCTAAAAACTTATTTGACCCTGTGAGATGTTTCCTGAAGCCATCACCACAAAACCACTGCTTCTGAAGAGCAAGGTATATTTAAGTCTTTAGAAAAAGATCTACTATACATTTGAGTCTTTAGAAAAAGATCTATTATACTCACCACCTGCAGAAGGAGCTATATCCCTGGTATGAGATGAAGTGTTGTTTAATTTTTAATCAAAACTATTATTATTTACAAGCAGCAATTTAAAAGAAAATGCAAGCAGAGTAGATGCTACGAAACCCTGTGTAGAAAAGACACAAATTAAACCCATCAGTGACATACTTGGACATGCCTGTCCTATTTCACAAGATCCAGAATGTTGAGTTTCTTGATGACGGGGAGAGACTGAGGGGAATTTAACAGTGTAAGTTCAGGCCAGAAAGCTCATTATTATTGTGAAGCTGTCCACCTCTTATCTCCTTATCCTTCCTTCACCTTCCTTCTGGGTTTTAGGTTCACGTGATTGCTAAGGGACAGTGACTAGCATCCTGCAGGAAGCAGACACAGGAAGAAATGATGCCCACACAGGTAGAAATGAGGACTACAAAGGTTAGAAGTGTTTAAAATATTCCCTTGTGTGGAAGAGAGCATGAAGAGGTCTAAAAACAAGGAAATATTGTTAGACCTGCACGGTAGATACCAAGAGGACTAAGGACAATTTGAATTGCCAATAGGGGACATGAAATTCAAACAGGCCTAACAGACAAGTTTGGTAACACACAAAAGTAATCTCATCTGCTCAAGAGGCTGAGATAGGGGATCACAAAAATCAATGCCATCCCTCCCCCACAGTATAACCCCTGCTTTCACTGTATTTGATGTCGGTATAATTTGTGGAGGGGAAGGGGAAAAACAAGTCGTTTAAATAAGGATACAGGTGGACCTGTTGCAACAATGAGATGTACAAGTTGTCATGTCGAAAATGAACTTTACAACTTGGGCGGGGGGAGGATTGGGTGGGGGGAGGGAGGAAAGGAAGGGATGGGAAGGGTAAACAAAGGAGGAGGATGCAATGCTTGATAAGAAATGTACACACTATCTTGCCCATGTAATTGTAACCCCTCTGTACAGTATTTTCACAATAAAAAAATAAAAATTAAAAAAAGAAAAAAATCAAAGCCAGTCTAGGCAACTTAGGAAGATCCTAGATTGAGCAGGGTTTTGAGGTTCTATTCTCAGCACTGTAGAAAAAAAAAAAAAAGGACTTACCTACATCAATTAAAATTGGGTATTTGAGATGTCACACCTGTATAGCCTATTACTATCCAGTTTTCTAATTCTTCTCAGCCCTCTGCAAATTTTCAAAATACACATTGTACATAATGGATCCATACTTTCTTTACTCTTACTAGTTTCTTGTGTTTTGCTTGGGAGATGAGTTTGAATTTGATTGCTTTACCAGATTTTGTAAATCCTTGCTCTTCAGAAGCAGTGGTTTTATGGTGATGGCTTCAGGAAACATCTCACAGGGGTCAAATAAGTTTTTAGGAAGTAGGAGCAGCAGTATTGAGGCTTGAACTCAGGATTTCATGCTCTCATTTGGCTTTTATGCTCAAGGCTTGCACTATATCACTTGAGTTATAGCTCCCCATCTGGATTTTTGCTTGATAGTTGGATTTAAGAGCATTGGATTTTCCTGTCCCAGCTGGCTTCATGATCCTCAGATCTCAGTCTCCTGATCAGCTAGTATTATAGGCATGAGCCACAAGTTCCCAGCAACATTATAATTTTTCATGATTTTTTTTTACTGTTATTATAAAGGTGATATACAGAGAGGTTGCAGTTACATAAGCCAGGTAATGAATACATTTCTTTCTTTCTTTCTTTTTTGTCAGTCATGGGGCTTGAACTCTGGGCCTGGGCGCTGTCCCTCAGCTCTTCAGCTCAAGGCGAGTGCTCTACTGCTTGAGCCACAGCGCCACTTCCAGTTTCCTTATTGGAGATAAGAGTCGCCCAGACTTTCCTTGCTCAGGCTGGCTTTGAACTGTGATCCTCAGATCTCAGCCTCCTGAGTAGCTAGGATTACAGGCGTGAGCCACCGGCACTCAGTTGAATACATTTCTTTTTAACAATGTCATCCACTCCTCACTCTCTCCCAGTTTTACTCTCTCATCCCCACCCACAAGTTGTAGAGCTCATTTTCAACACAGTATCTAGAAAATACAACTGCTGTATTGCTTACCCTTTGTCCCACTACTTCTGCATTACATTCTAAAGAATGTAATAGTAGCCAGGCGCTGGTGGCTTACAACTATAATCCTAGCTACTCAGGAGGTGAAGATAGGAAAATTGCAGTTCAAAGCCAGCCCAGGCAGAAAGCCCATAAAATTCTTATCTCCAATAAGCTACTTAGAAAAAGCTGGAATTGGTGCTGTGGCTCAAGGATAGCACCCAAGCACTGAGTTGAAGTCCCAGGACAAGAAAGAAAGAAAGGAAGGAAGAAAGAAAAGAAGGAAGGAAGGAAGAAAGGAAGGAAGGAAGGAAGGAAGGAAGGAAGGAAGGAAGGAAGGAAGGGAAGGAGGGAGGGAGGGAGGAAGGAGAGGAGAGAAGAGGAGAGGAGAGGAGAGGAGAGGAAAGGAAAGGAAAGGAAAGGAAAGGAAAGGAAAGGAACATATTGGTCTCCAAGTCTGTTTCTAAAGATGCCAGACTTTGTGTATGGATCGAATGTCTTTTTCTGGACTCATTATTTCAGCTTATTGCCCTGAGTTGCCTGGACCACTCAAAGTCAACGTGTCCATAGTAAAATTTGGTCTTACCTCTTGTTCTCACAATACTTGAGCTGTATTTCTTTTTGTCTCTCTTCATTCCATAAATATTTCTTTAGTGCCTTCCTCTTCCTATGTATTATTTGAGGCATTAGAAAGGAAAAAGAATAATAATGCAAGGAAACCTTTGTTCCTGTGGATGTTATGAATGGGGTACACACAAGGGAGTGTATTCCTCCTCTAATGCCCTCAGCGTTGTGCTATATGGTGGTCCTTCTGGAGGGGAATATGCAAAATAAGTATGGATATAATAAACAGAAAATTTCCTTTCAGATCATGATAAGTGTTGTGCAGAAAATAAATGAATATATATATATATATGGAAAATAAAGTGATAAACTAGGGAGTTGAGGGCATTGGTTCACACTGAATGGGATAAGGCAGGGAAAGGGTTGTGTCTTTCAGTTAATGATATGAACAGAGATCCAAAACCAAGACTGACCCACTCATGAAAAGATTGGGACAGAGTATCTCAAAGACTAAAGCCGCAGTGCAATATCCAAAGCTGGGAAGAAGCATGCATTACAGATACATGGGTCAGAAGCCTTTGGCCAGAGATAGAGTCCAGGGAGATGGGTAGGAGATAAAGCCAGAAATCTGGGATCATATCTGGGTGGAGCTGGCAGCCCGGGGCCTAGAAAGTGGCTTTGAAGAAGCTACTGTAGGTTTTAGTCTGGGATTGCAGGACCGTTCTCCTGTGGGATCAGCCTTCACACACAAGGCAGATCTAAGAAATCTAGGTCCTGGTTTTCTCACCTGGGTGGACAGCAAGCTTTGTTTAAGTACTTCTCATACTGTTCTCTTTTGTGCCACCTACAATGTTCTGGATCTTCTTCACTTAAACTCTCCTAGGGTGTTCTATAGTCTCCCGGCTGAGGCCCACTGATTCATGCCTCTAATCCCAGCTAGTCAGGAGGCTGAGATCTGAGGAGCCCCACTCCAAGCCAGCCCATGTGGTGAAGTCACCTTCTCAGCTCCCAAACGGATTCCCATTGACCCCCAAGTATCAACTCAAAACAAACTAATCAAGCAATTCCTGGCAGGATGCCTTTTCCAGGAACATCACCCAAGGCTGAGGGTGTTCTTAACTGGGTCACAGGATGCCTAGATAGGTACACTTTTCTTTTTGAGTCATTTAGGTTTGAACTCTGCCTCTTCCCAGGCTCTCTGACTAGGATGTAGATACCCAAACTAGAAATGCTGACAGGGTCTTCACTGCCCACTGGTTAAGGCTCACCTCCCAACATCACTCTCACCTGTCCACCTTCTCTCCTTGACCACGCCTCCTACTTCTAGACTCTGAAGTCTTTGCCTGGATCAAACATTCTCTGCCTTGAATGCTATTCTCCACTTGGCACTTGTCAGACCATCCTTTTAAGACCCATTTCAAGCGTCACTTCCTCTGAGAAGACTTTCTTGATTTCATCAGACAGAATTCTGTATTAATACAGTTCTCTGAGTGCAGTGTCCTGTCAAGCTGGAACAGGAGTCCTTGGCACAGGATGAAACTTCATTCTTGATAGCCCATGAGAGCAGAGATCATAGTTTTTACCTGTACAATATAAGGTCCATCCAAACAGAGGTCCAATACACATTGAACAGGGAAAGACCTCCTGTAACCCATACAGTGCTCCACAAAGACAGCAAGCCATTTTCTCTTGGTGGCAGCTTGGAGTGGCCACACTTGAGGACAGCATCCAGCAGTCCAAGATGCTCAGCTGCCTATTGGGAATCCAGGCAAAAAGAGGATGTTGTCCTTCTTTGTTGGCATCTCCGGAACCCGTCAAGTGAACAACCACACGAAAGGACTAGATAATTGGCGAGCAGTCAACAGATCACTTGTCAAGTCAAGCTAATGACAAGGTTAGTTTAACAGCACCCATCTGGGTGGAAAGACAGGAGTCCTACAGGCTCGTAGAGCTGGCTGCTGCCAAGAAGGACTCTACAAGGATAAGTGAAAGATGCTAAGCCAAGCAGACATTGGAATTCACAGTACCATTCTACATCTGCTAATTTCCACCTCTTCCTTTTTTATAGCACTCATGAAATGCCAGTAGAACTCAGAGGAAAAGCTTATTGGGAAATGGTGGATCCTTCTAATATAATAGTTGATATTTACTCAGGAAGCATCTGGGTGGGATAAGAACATTACAAATGCGGTCCTCGGTGCCATGGGCTGGATCTATTAGGGCAGGGGAAAGATGATACAGAGTCTTAGAGAAGATGGAGTCCAATCTCCTTTGTTTAGAAATGGAGAAATTAAAGGTTAAAATGAGAAGGAGAATGGTTTGTAGTCATGCAATATGTTTGTTGACAGAAAGATAAAGACTAGAACGTATGCACACAAGTAACTCCAACCTAAGCTGGACTGAGGGCCACCAGGCAGGTATAGGGGACAAAAACCAGCAGGTGGAGATTTGTTCCACTCGGAAAAAAGAGTTCCTCCTCTTTGGGAGACAGGAATCTGAGGGGCAGGTGAATCAGAGCTCAGCAGAGGAGGGAGAGGCTAGATCTGCCATGAGGGTGCTGTCCCAGGAATGCCTTCCATCCACATAGAATGTAAGAGATACACATACCTGTTTCCCATCCTGCCCAAACAGACCTTCAGTCAAGTTATCATTGTCTCTCACTCAGATGTACAATTTCTGTTTTTGACTTTCAGCACCATCTTCAGCCTCCAGACCATGTGATCTTTCTAAAGTACAATTAGATCACATCATTAACCCGATTTAAGTTCCCAATTGCTTCCCACTGTGCTTAGCATAACATCCTAATTCTCTTTCATTTCCTCTGATCCCTGGGCAAAAGGATTTCTCGGGGCTTGGATTCATTTTATCCAAGCATCTCTTCACTCAGTACATTCCCGAGCTCTGGACTTATTTTCTTAGGTAGGCTAAGATCATTATTACTTTCAGAACTCTATGTCCATCTTTTCCTTGGCATGGCTGGCTCCTTCAAATCTTGCTCAAAGATGACCTGTTCAGTAATGCCATTTCTCTCCAAGGAGCACCTACCTGACCTCCCAGGCCCCCTGAACCTCACTGTTCTCTGCTTTTTGTGTGAAGCTTGCTAGCGTGTAGTGCAGCTTCATTAACTAGTCAAAACTATTCAATGAGTGGTGACAGGAAAATTGATTACCTACATGGAAAAAATATATATAAACCTTAACTCATACCATATACCCAAATTCCCAGGTAGACCAACCACCTAAACACAAAAGGTTAAGTCAAGGTTTTGAGAAAAATGTCTTCATGAACACTGGATAGGCACAATTTTCTTATGCAAGGCTGATGATGAAGACCATGCTGATGAAGATGATGATGTATTAGAGCACCAACTTTGAGTGAAAGGCCCTGAGTTCAAGCCCTGGTACTGGCACAAAGGAGAGAGACAGAGAAAGACAGAAAGAGACAGAGAAACAGAGAAAGAGAGCAGGATCAGTGAAGATGTGAGCCCTAGGCATCGATTTGAATGCACAACAGAGTACTGGAGAGAGTCTGCCAGCCATCTTAGTGCTGTAAAATTCATGGGGAAAGAGGACCACAGCATATATTGTTCAGAAATATGTGCATATGTGGTAAGACCAGGACTCAGACTGCAATACTATGGAAGAGAAAGAACTTGGTAGAATAGAGAGAGAACACGATGAACCATGAGTTGGCACTTGTTGATCTAGGTGATAGCCGTTGGAAGGTCACAATGAGCTCTCTGTACTTGAAACATGCCACCTTTTATTTGTAAGTATGTGTATGCACACATGTCCACACCTATGGGACCAGGAGACACAAGAGTGAGACCACAGAGAGACATACAGAAAAACGTAACCACATTGCCCATGTCTAATTTTTAAAAATTTGAATCATGAGTACATGCACTTTTGTTTCTTCCCCTTTATTATTTTATTTCAACCACTATCACAGATATCTCATGCATCTTGTGTGGGTTACCTAAGTTGTCATCTAATAAATGAAGTGGAAGCCAAATATGTAGCGCTTGTTGGTAATCCCAGCATTTGGAAGACAGGGAGAAGCAGGAGAAATGTAAGTATGAGGCCAGGCTGGGCCCATGTAGGAAAACTTTGTTACATAAATCAACAAATAAATGAATAAATAAATAAATGCTTAAGAGGAAAAAGCCAAACTGGAGCAAGTATGTGAGCTACTTGGGCCCAGCCCTCTACTTCTGAACTGGAGACAGCCCTAAGCTCCCTCCGTTCCATAGATGAGGACTTTGAGTCTCGCATGGTGAAAACAGGATGATCTATAAGAGGCTAGGGTGAGGATCAGATGGGGCAGTCACCAGGGAACCAGAGCTCCAAGGCATGGGCCATCTGGGACATGGATTGTAATCCTATCCATCCAGACTACAGGACACAGCAACTGAGGGCTCAGACACCTATTTCTTTTCTAGATCTGAAATCTTCTGTTTAGTTTATCTATTTGTCATTTATTTGTTTATTTATTGATGCCAGTAGTAGGGTTTGAACTCAGGGTTTTATTCTTTCTTTCTCCCAGCTGGTGCTCTACCACTTGGGCCATGTCTCCAGTCTAGAATTTTACTAGTTCATTGATGAGGATGTCTCATGGAAACTTCTGTCTAGGCTAGTTTTCAACCACAATCTTCAAGGTATTATTTAATCTGCTGAATAGCTATATATAATAGACATGAGTCACCAATGCCTAGCTATCTTTGTCTGTGCTGGATCTCTCTCTTCTTTTCTCTCTCTCTCCCTCTCTTCCTCTCTCCCTCTCTCCCCCTTTCTTCATCTCTCCCTCTCTCCCCCTCTCTTCATCTCTCCCTCTCTCCCTCTCTTTCCCTCTCTCTCTCTCTCTCTCTCTCTTCATCTCTCCCTCTCTTCCTCTCCCTGTTGGTGATTCAAACTCAGGGCTTTACCCTTGCTAGACAGGTGATCTAACCATTCATCGCCATCCCCAGCCATGTATCTCTTTTGAAAAATACATTCTGATTTGAATTTTTAAACTGATACATCAAAGACAAAAATGTTTCATCTTCACAGGGCACTATGTGAAGTTTTGGTATTTGTCTATGTTTTATAATGTTAAAATCAGGATACATATTTTTATTTCCTCCAGCATTGGTCATTTCCTTATTCTAAATCCTTCCTTCTAACTTTTTAAAATACACGTACATTACCTGCAGTTACCTACTATACACTGGCACAGAGGCTCTTCTTACTCAGATGGAAGTATAAGCATTGCTTCCCCCACCTTTCCCCATCTCTCCCTTCGCACCAAGGCTGCACATCTGCCAGCTCCTTGAACCTAAACCAGACACCTCACACACACTTGTTGGGCCTGTAAGTGGAGTAGGACTAAGGGTCTGAGCAAGCAAGTAGAAAGAGCTCAACCCACATTCACAATGCTGAAGCAAAGTCCTGTCCATCCATTGCATCAGCCTTGCCCACTTCCAACTCTGTGAAGGAAGATGACTGAGTTGTAAATCCCCTGCCCTTGTTCCCCACCCCAGAAACACCCGCTGAATAGCTTGCCTGCATGTGCACAGACAGCTCTGCTCCTCGCCCTGCCTCTCCGGGTTTAATTGCGCTCACAAAGGCTCACCCAGATGACTCGGAGCAATCCATGGGCAGTCACAAAGGCAAAGGAACTCCAGGTTACAGCTGCAATTCAGCTTCAGCTCTCCCCCATTGTGCCCAGCAACAGCAGTGGTCTCCGAAAGCTGTCGGGGGTCTTACATATCTCATACATGCAGCAAAGTGGGGAAACAATGTGACAAATTATGAACAAGCTCAGAGCTGAGCCGGAGGAATTCTTCCCTTTGTGAGTCTCCATCACGTGTCAGCTGGGCTGCTGGGCAGAGGGGGGACATGGCAGTGGGGACATCCAGCAGCAAGATCGGCCAAAGTCTGGGAATACCTTGCATGCTGAGAAAGAATTCCTCTCTTTTTGCCCTCTCTCTCTACTTCTCCCTTCTTTTCTCTCTCTCTCCTGGCCTCTCTCTCCCTCTCTCCTTTTCTCTGTCTCCTCTCTTTCCCCTTCTCCTCTCTCCTCTGTCCTTCCCTTCTCTCACACACACATGTATTTGGATTTATCTAGTCTATATAAATATCAATGCAATTTCTTGTTAAAGAACACAAATACCCAGCCAACTTTTAGAGTCCATTCCCTGAAAGGTCAAGGCAAAACATTCCAGGACTATGGAGGACCATACTTGGTCCCAACGAAGATTTGGAGCAGCCTGCGCAATCTCCTCAACTGTAAAGAAAGATGAAAAGACAATAAAAGTACCTGCTTTACACAATGGTGAAGGTGTGGGACCCTCAGAGCTATTACCAGCAGTTATAACTGTTATTAATAATAGTGATTAATAACCATTGTTATTAACAATAGTGTCAGTAGAACATGCAAGGGGGGGTACCTTATCCATTCTCTCCCATGGTCTCCTCACTTCCTAGTAGATGTGTTATCAAGGGCTAGCTCTCATGCTTGTTTTGTGTCTTCAAATGCCTCTAGTTGAAGTCTTGGTAGGGAATGTATATATGTGTTAGGAAAATGGAGGTGAACAGAAAAGGAATCGACCGGACCCAATCGTCAACAAGCTAGGACTGTTTATTGCCAGCACGGAGCACAAACCTTCCTATGGGTTTGGAGGTTGTGCTAGGAACTGGATTTGGAGCTGGATTTATATGGGTGTTGTGCTTGGGGGAATAAGGCAGGAGTTAACCCTTCATATTCCATCTTTAGATACATAAAAAGATTGGGCCAAGAGAAGAGAGACAAGTCCTTCACATAGGGTCTTTGGATACGTAAAAAGATTGTGCTAAGAAGGAAAATGTAAGCATTATGCCCACCTTTGGTCCTCAGCTCCACCCAGACCTGAGCTCCTCCCTACCCCGGGGTTCCTGCCAGACAGCTGGCCCCTCCCTCTCTCCACCCAGACCCACCTGAACTCCCACCTACCTCACTTCCTAACCCTGAGACCCTGCTGCTACCCAGATAACAGAGGCTGCCATGCGCTCTCTCTCCGGGGGAAATATGGCTCCTCTAATAAGCCTTGTAATAATCTTCCTCCTGTGCCTGCCTGCCTCGGCTTGGTCCCCAGGCATGGATGTTGATGGATCTTTTCATTGGTGGCCCTACGGGGCTAGGTTTCCCGGTGGATTTGCTCCCCCACTCCCCTTCAGATGGGGGTCGGACCAGCTTCCCCAGGACCTAGCCTGAGATGCTACACTCCAGTTGCCAGAGTACCAACAAGGTAGTGGAGGCTGCCATGTGCTCTCTCTCTCTCTCTCTCTGGGGCAAATATGGCTCCTCTAATAAACCTTCTAATAATCTTTCTCTTGTGACTGCCTGCCTCCTCCTTGTGGTCCCCTGGCATGGATGTGAAGGAGCCTTTCATGTTGTTCCACAACATGGAGTTATAAGAACAAAGCAGATTTCCACCAGTATGTATGTATGTATGCATACATACATACATACATACATATACATATATGTGAAACAATGTATCAAAGTTTTCTTTAGGAATGGTGGTACATGCCTATAATTCCAGCTATTTAGAAGGCAGACATAGGAGAATCCTGAATCAACTCTGGCTTGAGTAAAAAGCATAAAACCCTATCTGAAAAAGAATCAAAGCAAAAAACAGAACCAAATTAGACAAAGTGGGGGATGGGGTACACTGAAGGTAAGGCTTGATTTCAATTCCTAGTACTAGAAAAACAAAATAAAATATAAAGCAAAATCAAGAGCAGGCACCAGGATTCTTTGTAAGGGATTCTTTGCCCTCTGCCCAAATGGACTTGTTATCTGATGCTAACATCAGTGCTCTTGTGAGATGCTCCTTGTGGATGAAAAAGTCTTTAGAGTCAGCTTCCCAAGATTGGTTAGGAGACTAGTTACCTAGTGTCACACTTTCTGTATCACAAATGCAAACACCGTGAGGACACAGTTGCCCAGGTGCAGTTTCTTAAGGTTGGCTCATTTTTGTTTTGCAAGGTTTTATGTAATCCGTCTTTTTTTTGTTTTTTGCTTATGTGGTGCTGGGGAATCGAACCCAGGGCCTCAGGCATGCAAGGCAAGTGCTCTACCACTGAGCCACCTTCCCAGCCCTTTGTTTTGCAAGGTTTTAATTGTGATGATTTTCTCTCTCTTTTGCTTACGAGGCATTAAAGAGGTTGCTCCTTCTGCTGAGATGACACTAGGCAGCTTTGAGTAGCTTTCAGTTGATAGTGAACCAGACTGAGACTGGACAGTGATCAGGACAGACGCATCACAGACATGGTGATTCCTCACAAACCTTAGAAAAGTGAAAGAGGAAGATAGAACCAAAGCTGTTGAGTATTAGACATCTAGAAAGGACTCCTTCCATGGTAAAATGGAAAAATTAGAACAAAGGGACACAACTTTCTTTTAAACCAGCAATGGGCAGTGTAACAGGGTAGCTCAATGTTTTCCCCTAAGTAACACAATACATACTTATGGGTTTGGAGCAATTAGTACAATTTCTTTCCTGGTAGAACCATGAATATGTATTGGGCCTTTAACAAGTAGTTAGGTGTAGGTGTGACCAAAAGCTATACCCTGTAAGGAGAGACAGAGGTGGTGCACTGGAGCAGAGGGCAGAACTACCCAGCCCACCATTTGTTTTGTAGCAAACTGTGAAATTCCTGAAGCCCCGCAGCTTGATCTCATGCTGAGCACCACCTAGGCTGGGCTCTTTGATAAGGGAAAAAAATGTAGGTGCTACCTCCCCCCATCCCCCACTGCTTCATCTCCCTAGAAAGTCAAAGGAAAAGAGGTCAGGAATCCTTCAAGGCAGAAAACTAGTCAGTTCCTTTTAATGGCTTTATGGAAGAGCTGGGTGTTTGTTGGAAGGGCAAGCTCCATGCAATAGGAAGGGCTTCCCCAATGGAGATCTGGGAGTCGGGGAGGGAGGAAAGGGAAGGGTGTGGACAGTCTAGGAAGGCGCTTCTGACTTTGGCAGCCATCACTAATCCATCATCACCAATCGATCAATCATCAGTAATCAGACACCACTAGTCAATCATCACCGATCAGCCACCACTAATCAACCAAGACACTCTTTTTCTAATGCCCTCAATTCAGCCTAGGCTTCAGATTCTTAACACAGACATTATCAGTGGTTTAATGGTCATAAAATAAAACTTTTTGTCCTAAAAAAGAGAAAGCAACATGAGCAAACACATCAGTCTGAGGGGAAGCATGAGATTTGAGAAACTAGATTAGGATAGTGCCCTTAACTCTCATACCAACTGTAAATATGGGATGTAGAGAAAGGGACAAGATTGGAAGTTAGTACTTACATTTCTGACAAATCTCTGCTCAAGTAAAGCCAAAAGGAGTAAGGTGTAAGTCATCTGATGATGCATTTACATTTAGTATCATACATTTCTGGGTGTTACTGGCCATTTGACAGTAGGACTCATATGTCACCACAGAATTGCCTTTATATAATCCTTGAATAAAAACCAGCAAGACAGCCAAGTGCCAGTGGCTCACACCTGTAATGCTAGCTACTCAAAAGTTGGGATCTGAAGATCTCAGTTTGAAGCCAGCAAGGGCAGGGAAGTCCCTGAGACCCTGATCTCCTATTAACCACCAAAAAGCCAGAAGTGGGTGGTAGAGTACCAGTCTAGAGCAAGAATGCTAAGAGACACCACCTAAGCCCCGAGTTCAAGACCCAGAACACACACACACACACACACACACACACACACACACATACATCCAGTAAGAGACATGGATGGATGGGCAACAGGGGACCTTCTATTGGAGAATACTTTGGTAATGGTGCGGTGACTCCACCTTTGCCATCTGTGAAGGATTGATTCCTCATTCCCCCAGGCCAAGCAAAACACCAGGTGCCCACTCACATGCTTGTCCACAGGCAGGTCAGTCCAACCTTAGCTGAGCTGAAAGCCCCCTCACCCCAGGTGGAGCATTCCACTCTGGGCCTGGCTAACGATGCTGTCCTTGGCCCCCAAGAAGCCATGGCCTCTTTTTTATTTTCTGCTTCCTTGTTAAGATCCATATAAACCAAGCCCCAAATCCAGTCCTTTGCACAACCTCCAAACCTATGGGAAGATCTGTGCCTCTCACTGGCAATAAACAATCCTTGCCTGTTGACGATCAAGTCCAGTCTATACCTTCTCCATTCTCCTCCATTTTCCTAACAATCTGCCAGGAAGATACTGTGAGGGCAACTCTTCTAGCTTGACTGACTGCTCAGAGCTTTGGTGGCCATCCATTTTCTTGTATACCACTGTCCCAGGCTGAGGATGGCTTCCAAAGCAGTGTCCCTTTAACACCCTCAGGGAAGGAAAACACTCATTTCCCTTTTTTCCTCTCTTGTCCTTATGAAATATTCCCTTCTCCCCCAAACTCAGTAAGACAGGTTGCTTCCTTGCTCACTCTATTCCTCCAGACCACAGGTGCCAATCAGAGCCACAGCCCCATCCACAGGGTAGGTCTAAGATGCGTCTTCCAGAGTGGGAGACATGGCTCATTGGTAGAACATTTGCCTTGTGTGTGAATGGCTGTGGGTTTGATCCCCAGTACCACAAAATAAATACATTTAGAAAGTTAAATGTGTACCTGGGTTCCTGTGGCTCATGCCTGTAATCCTAGCTACTCAAGAGGCTGAAGAGATGTGAGAGAATCTGGATATGAAGCTAGCCAGGGAAGGGAAGTTCATGAGATTCTTGTCTCCAGAGTTGGAAGTGGAGCTATAGCTCAAGTGGTAAAATGTCTGTTTTGAGCAGGAAGGGCGGGGGACCCAAGTGAGAGCAGAAGGTCCTGAGTTTAAACTCCAGTACCAGCAAACACCACGCACACACACACCTCATACCACACCACACACACACCCCATACCACGCCACACACACACCCCATACCACGCCACACACACAACCCATACCACACCACACACACACTATACCACACCACACCACACACACACACACACACAAAACATCTTTTCCATATCTGCAGAGGGCTCAGTTTCCTCCTAAACAAAGCTTAGTTCCCTAAAACAGAGTTGTTTCCATCTCTACCCATCTACATGTTCTTTAAAGATCCACATAAGAAATAAACTTCCTAGTAATAAAAGGATCCACAAACCAGGCACATATAGATCCTGGAGACATCAAAATTGTTAAGCAACGTGGGTCCCACCCTCCACATTCCAAAGGAGATTATTAATTGTCCCAGGAGGAGAAGGAGGCTGAGTGAAAAGGAGGATACCCAGTTTATATGCTAATCCCACCAAAGCAGCCAGCTTCTCCCCCCCACTCCGCAGATCAATGGCAGCCCAGAGCCTGAGTGACAACCTAGAGTCATCACTTAGAGTAAACACAGCCTTCACCAACCTCTGGGTGAGGATTTGATTTGATTTTAGGAAGGCAAGCATGGCTTTTCTGGTTTCGCTTGAAATTACACGGTGCATACATTTTCCTTTCTCCTTCTCCCAATAGAAGCTTTCACACCAAATTTTGCTTCTCCAGAGAAGATATCATTGCCCTCCTCCTCAGCACCCAGCTCCCCCACACTGAGCTTTTTAGTTTGCTGGGGATCATGGACAATAAATTCCCTAGCAAATTACATTTGGGAAGATTAGCCCACTAGTCAAGCCTTCAAGGAATAAATATCTTTACACCGTATTCCCTTTTGCAGTTCAAAAGCCACTGTAGCAGGAGTGCACTGGTGGTTGGGGGGGGGGGAAGACTATAATTCATATGTAAACTAGAGGAGGGTTTTTCATGATTTCATAATAAAATGTTGAAACGCTTTGATCCCAGATTGTAAGGAGGTGTGAAACACTGTCTCTGAAACAGACAGATATTTGTGTAAGCATCTTCTATGTATTGCCAGTACCGCATAATAACATATCAAAGCCCCAACTTACCTCATCTGCCTGGTACAGCCAAGGCATAAATAAAGGGGAACAATGGGATTACTATTACTCATGCTTTGAGAGCCAGCGACATCACCGTATCCTTTATAATTGCTGGCAAGAAGATTAATGTTTTGTTAAATATCAGAGCAAGGTCACAAGAGGACTTACAGGCCTGTCTAAACATCTAGTCTTTAAGCTCCTTCTTTCTTACTTGCTTTTTTTTTTTTGCCAGAAATGAACTTGTAGCATTTTCCTCTAATTATGGTGATTGTTGCTTTTGAGGAGGGCAGACATCATCACCTCACCCTGAACACGCTCACGCACAAGCACGTGCGTGCACTCACACATTGCCCCCACGCCGGTGATATTTGGGGACAGGCTTGATTTAACTGTAGCATCTGGGCCATGTTGTTATGCGGCGACCTTGCCCTTTTAACTAACGTGGATAATTCATTGCCCGTCACTGTGACCCAAAGCAAGGGCTCCTGCTTAAGAGATCGACTTTATTGGGGTCCTCAGGGGGTTCCCTCCCAAAGACTGCTATCATCATTCGCTGGGCTTCTGTTATGGTTAGCCCGTCTGCCTGTCCATACAGATGTTTCCAACAGCAAACAGTTCATGACCCAGAAAGAACAAAATATTTTGGCTTGCCCTGGCTTTCAGCACCTGTTTAAACCAAGGGGCCTTTAAACGTCTATACGCAGATACAGAGGAGAGGCCACTTCATGGTGGAGCCAGGCTTGCAGTGTGCTGGTAGGAGTGACCCTCCCTGTCTTAACTCCCCTCGTGTTGGCAGGTCCACAGAAGGATCGATCATTTGCACATGAAGGCTCCCACATTTATTTGTCCATTTTTCTGGAGTACATCAGAAATTAACCCAGATATTCCACTTCCAACCTTCCATCTTCATTAAGTCTACATTATTCAAAGCAATGCCAACATTTGCTGGTATCGCTTTGGGCTCTGGTCATTTGCACTGGTGCCAGTTCTGCAGCCATGGTCGAGACTTTGGAGGCTCTTCAAGGTTGGATCTGCAGAGGATGACTTCGAGAGTAGTGGAGACCCCTTTCATTCTCCCAGAGGGGGCCAGTGCCAGCTCTCAGAGGGTTTGAGATGAACTAAAAGTTCTTCCGAATCTGCCTAACTACCCTTGGGAAGTGATAAGGGGAACCTCTCACCTCTGGAAGAATCTGAAAAGTTCTAGAAATGGCAAAGAAATGCTTCTTTAGGGCTCCTTTATCTGACCACTCCATATTCTTGCCTGGACAAAGGGTTCTTAAATTGCAATTCAAATTGTGAGGAGATGTGCTTTTTCTTCTTTACAGTGCAAGGAGGAATTAAGACACAAGAAAGACCACTTGGACAACAGGTGTTTGTAAGAGGCAGAGGAGCTGCCCTGACTTTGGATCTGTGACTGTTGGAAGCCAGTTGCTTCAATGAGAATATAAAGCCATGTTCCTCCACAGAACATGTTTGCCTGTGCATCTTGTATAGGCCTTCAGCAAACATCAGGTGATCCAGTAAATGCATAGAGGGATGAATGGGTGATTGGGCAGTAGGTGGGTGGAGCAATGACTCCAGAGGTCCAACATAGAGTACAAGCCATCCTTCAGCTACAATGTGATTTACAGTCCAAGTCTCACCCACCACCTGGTTTTGTAAACCAGATCTTCTCGGAGCATTGCTATGATCATTCATTTACATTCTGTCTTGTTTTCATGGCCTAAGACATGACACAAATACTGCTACAGAGAGAAAATATAGCACCAAACCAAAAATATTAGCCATCTGTTTCTTTTCTTTCTCTTTCCTTCCTTCTTTCCTTTTTTCTTTCTTCCTTTTTTCCTTCCTTCCTGTCTTCCTTCCTTCCTTTCTTCATTTTTGTGGTGGTAGTAGAGCTTGAACACAGGATCTCACACTCTTGTTTGACCTTTTTTTCTCAAGGCTGGTGCTTTACCACTTGAGCCACAGCTCCACTTCCAGCATTTTGCTGGTTAATTGAAGCTAAGAGTCTCATGGACTTTCCTACCTGGGCTGGCTTTGAACCATGATCCTCAGATCTCATCTTCCTGAGAAACCAATACCCACTAGCCATCTATTTCCTTACAGAATACGTTCAGTGATTCTTGAGCTACTTTAGAGTTCTGGATCTGTTTGTACTTTTCCCTTTTTTTCTTTTTGACTGACTAAAAACATATAGATGAAGTACTTATGACTCGGATATGGTTGAGTGTATCTCCAAGGGTTTGTGTGTTGAAATTTTTGGTCCTCAGTAGGAAAAGAAGGAACTTTAAGAGGTGAGACCTAGTGCAGTGTTGCAGGATACTACCCTAGGAAGAAATTAATATAGCTACCATGGAACTCCTAGGTAGTTTTGGAAGATAATTGTTCTAACATGGATGGGTAACCTCCAGTATGCAGGTCATATAGGGCCTCTGAAATCATTCGGAACGATGGGACAGACACTCATGCTCTGGGATGCTTCTTTGTTGGCTGTCTGCATGTATTGAGAATTTTGTGAATGATGTTATAAATTGGCATCCAAATAGTTTCCCATCCCCAAAGAACAGCTAGTCTCTCCTCAGTCTCTCTGCCTTCCTTTCTCCCATATAACATCTTCTATCTTCTCTCTCTTCCACAGTGATACCACCCATCATGAGGGATAGTGGGAGGGTGGGGGGAAGTACTGGGAGAGGAAGAAGGAATTCTCACCAGAGGTCATCAGGTTGTGTAGACATGAGATGATCAGCCTCTGAAACTGAGAGTTAAATAGCCCTCTCTACAAATTGCCCAGTCCAGTACTAATCTCCATCATGCTAATGGGAAATGGACTAAAACAGTGATCAAACCACATCTTCCTACACTCTTTAAACTGTATAAGCTCTGCTGAACATGTTAGGTAATAAATAACTAAATAAGCATATTTTGGTAGAGTAAGAGCAGTAAACCAAGCCATCCGCTTTATCCAGGGGCTCATGAGGAGAAATGATAATCTTTCCCAATGCAGAACAAAGAAAAGTCAATGTGATGGATTTTTTCTTTTTTTTTGGAGAGCCTGGAAGGTATACATAAAACAAGCTTGTTAAAATTTTTTTAAATTTTAACATTGAATTGAAGGGGATCATTCTGGGGCTAATTTTGCCTCTATGCCTTTTTTTTTTTTTACTTTTATCACATTTATTTTAGAAGCTAAGAAGCTGTCCCATGACACCTCGGGATCTCTTGACCTTTGCTTATAAATATGATGAGTAGGATTACTTGTGCTCACCCACGTGTGGATGTGCGGACTCTTCCCTTCCTGCTGGGCTGGGAGAATTACCTTACTCTGCTTCCCATGATCTGGAAAACAAAAGCTGCTAAGATGAATTTAATTTTGCTCTTCTTAGACATGTCAGAGATGAATACAGAATAGGTCGGTAGATTCCCATGATCTGTTTTGGGTCCAGTGACACCAGAAAGTGACAGAATACCAACAAGAATACAATGTCCAAAAGAGCCTAGCTACCAGAAACCACCATATGGGAAGTTTACCTGGAGCCATCCATGCTTTAGGAGCAATGTTACATGAACTTGGTTTAAAAAAAAAAAGATATGCAAGCAGGGATAATTGGGGGCATGGACTAAAGGCAGATACATAAAGAGGGTAGATTTTATTAGTATTTGTTATGGCCACTATATGTTCAATGCCACTGCATAGAAAAATCTTACTGGTCATCAGGTAAAAGTATGACTTTACCCTCATTAGCTATCAGGAAGATCAATGCAAACATTAATGTGCTAGAGCAGTTTCCACAATGGCCCCAAATAATCCCCTGGGAATCATATGCTCCTGTAATTCCCTTACCTTGAATATGACCTGGGCCTGGAGACATGTTTCTAAATTAGTAAAACATTGCACAAGTGATTCTCTGTTATGTCTGAGGCTACTTGATAGAAGTGTGTGACTGCTGTCTTGCTCACTTTCTCTTGGCTTGCTGTCTCTATAGAAGCCTCTTGTCACATGGAGAGCTACCTCTAGAGAAATCCACATGGCTATGAACTAAGGGTTTTCCAGCCAATAGCCAGAGCGTTACCAAGACCTCAGGCCAACAGGCCACTAGGAACTGAATCCTGCCAATAATCACAGGCCCTTCCTTAATGAAGGCCTGGGTCAAATGCAGCCCTAACTGATACTTTGACTGCTACTTCAGAGACATCTCAAGGAGTCAGAAGCATGTCCAAGTGCATCAGGTTGCTGCCCACAGAGACTGTTGGGTGATTCTTTCCCTCTAAGTTAATAGGCTATGGAGACATTTGGATAACTAATATAGTCAAGATTCACCTCCCAGCTTGCTTTACCTTGAAGCCTAAGGTGTTCCATCTTTGTAACAGCTGTCTGGCATCTTTTATTTTTTCTTTTTCTTCTGTGGACTTAAAACAATCTTTAAGGTAGGGACAAATGACTTATTAGTTCATTGAATTTATTTCTTGCTGGAGAAAGTCTTTATAATTACTACATAAGAAACTATTCAAAATTTCTTGTCTTAAATGTTATTTTACTATATTTACTTTTCTTTTCTTCCTCTCTGTCTCTCCCCCCCTCTCCCCATCTCTCTCTGGGGTGTGTGTGTGTGTGTGTGTGTGTGTGTGTGTGTGTGTGTGTGTGTGTGTTGTGTGTTGGGGATCAAACCCAGAGCCTTGCACATGTTAGGCAAGTGCTCTCCTACTGAGCTACACCCCCAGGTTTTCCTGAATTCTTTAAGTTGGAAATTTGGCAGCTTGTGGCTGGGCAGTTTGCCCAAGCACCAAATGATGCCACACTGAGATATTCAGTGGATGGCAGGGCCAAGGCACCTGCCTCTGTGTCTGGTATTTTGGCAAGAATGACTATTAGCACTTTGTCAGAGATTCTACCTGGGGCCTCTCCATTCTGACTTCTTACATGCCAGCTGTTCCCCCCCCCCATCCAAATAGAAGTCTCAACTAGTTTGGCTTCAGATTCATTTTCTAAAGAAACAGTTCTTGATGAATGGGACACCACATAGATGGACACCAGATGCGGGAACTACTAGGAGAGGTGGAAATAATATAGCCCAAATAAGTTGGAAAACATTGCTTTCTCTAGCTCAACCTTGAGAGCCTAAATGCACGTTAGCATATTAAAGCCCTTAAGATCTACAGCAGGAAGCCTGGCTGATACCTGTAATCCTATCTAATCAGGAAGCTGAGAACTAAGGGATCAAGGTTCTTCCTGTGAAGAAAAGACTTCATCTCCAATGAATTGGCAAAATAGTGAACTGGAGGTGCAGCTCAAGTGGTAGAGCACCAGCTGCAAGCAAGAAAGCCAAGTGAGAATTTCAGATCCTGAGAAGACCTTATACTGGCACCACTAAAAAAATAAGAAGAAAGAAAGCAAACAAGTTAAATCAAAGTTTTCCAAAATACGTTGATTGCTACATTCGGACTGTTTTCTCAGAAAATGTATCTGATGCTTGGAAATATAAGGCAAAAAGTTTGGCAGTGTGTGCTTCTAATATCAGTTACACTGGCAAAGGCCACTCAGTGGTGGTAGGCGATTCCAGCTCTGTGCTGCCCAGTGGAGTGCTTTGCAGTGATTGCTGTCCACATGTGGCGAACTTCACCGGGGAAATGAATTTTAACCTATGCCTGACTGCATAGTCTGTGACATAGTTCTGTCCTCAGATCCTCCTGGCCCTCAGTTCTTCAACCTGACTAAATCAGCATCTATACCACAACTTCTCCAGCTCTCTAGCTTTCCAACTGCATGGCTGGCTTTCCTAGTCTCAGATGGAGATGACTGACCACAGTCCTGTTCAGTGTCTATAGTCCTATGAGGTAATATCTTGTGATAAAAGATTATTGGTAAGAGCACTCAGTGCTTCCTCTGAGTCATGGGCTTCCTGTTCACCTGCTCTATTATAGCAGCAGGTGAAGGCCCTCTCAGGAGAGGAATCCAGCCTCTCAGGACCGTGAAGAAGCTGAAGGCATTGAAGCCAGACTAAATGAAGGAAAATCTGGGCTCCTTGACCCCTTCTGAGTATGCATTTAGAGAAGTCACTTGACTTTCCCAAGTCTTTATCATCATCATCAACATCATCATCATTTGTGCTGGTAACAGGGATTGAACTCAGGGCCTTGTGCTCTTGCTTGGCTTTTTTGCTCAAGGATCTGGGTGCTGTCTTTGAGCTTTTTTGCTCAAGGCTAGCACTCTACCACCTGAGCCATACCTCTACTTCCAGCTTTTTTCTAGTTAATTGGAGATTTTTTTAAAAAAGTCTCTTGGATTTGCCTGGCTATGCTGACTAAACCTGGATCCTCAGAAATCAAGCTCCTAAGTAGCTAGGATGACAGGCATGAGCCCCTGGCATCTGGCTTTGACTCCCAGTTTTGGAGGGCCAGTCTATGGTCAGTTGATTCTGTTGCTCTGGAGCCTATGACCTGATCAACCCTCATGCTGGAAGTGAAGAAGAGAGGAAGAACAGCCCATGATCTCCTTTAAGGGCACACCTCCAATGAAGAAAAGACCCCCAATGAATGCAGCCATTTCACTGGACTCCACTTCCTAAAGTTTCAAACCAACTCTTGGTAATACCAAACTGGCGGCCAACTTTTCACACATGGGCCTATGCAGAAAATTCTAGATCCAAATGATAGCATAACATTTGGGGTCTGGAGGCCTTCACTAAAAGTCAGTTCCTGTAAGAGAACAGAATAAGGATAGGGATGTGCACAGCTATACAAAGGATATTCCAAGGCTTAGGCCGCCCAAATGTGGTCCAGAAAAGGGCATAAGCCTTTGGTCCCAGAGTCTCTTTGCCATGGGGACAGAGTGAGTCAGCAAAGAGCCTTAGCAGAGATCAAGGAGCATACACTCACTCAGCTGTACAGTGCCCAGGGCCAGGACGTCTGTCACCTGGCTCTAAAGTGGGTATCAGGGCCAAAGGCTAGAAGTTCTACTTGGATAACAGCTAGCAGCAGGTAGTAACGTATGTGCTAGCTCTGGGTGGGGAAGCCATGCCTGTAATCCTAGCTACTCAGATCTTCTAGATCTCAGTTTGAAACCAGCTCAAGCAGAAAAATCTAAGAGACTCCATCTCCAATTAGCCAGCAAAAACCAGGTGAAAGGTATGGATCAAGTGGTAGAGTGCCAATGATAAACAAAAAGGATCCATGTTCTGGTGTTATACTTCGGTTTTGTTCATCATGCTAACTAGTTGTGTACTGTCTAACCTGAGCCTAAGATCTACTATCAAGTGACAAGGAATAAAATTTATTTGAGTTGCAGAGAAAATTGAGCCGGTTTATCTCTTCAAAGAGAGTTCCAGGGGTGATGGGATGTTAACAGAGACCCGGGAAGACAGGAGGTGACATGTTCCCAGCGGCCATCATATCCTGGATTCATAAGGTCAAACTTTACAACCCTGTTACAGCCAGGGTTGATCATCCCTATCAGAGATTTGCTATTTCATTTCTGCATCAAATTTAAAAAAAACACTTCTGTGTTTTTCTTTTAGTGAGGGCTACAAAAGAGCAGTATGTAACTTGCGAATTAAAGAGGCAGAACATATTTCTGTAGAGACATTGACTGTGCAGAGCTCTCTACTGAGCTGGAAGTCAGTGGTGAGTAAGTTACTCAGAACACAAGGGAAAGGGGTAAGGAAGTGGACCAACACTTAAGGTCACACACTTAGAGCTCTGGACTGGAGCTATTCTGAGGCCTGAAAAGGGCCCCCAAACCTAAGGAGACACTCACTCTCTGAGTGGAACGTATACAGGTCACTGCTCAGGACCAAGGACCTCATCAAATGTAAGTTCTTAGTCCCTTGTCTCCCTACTTTCCCTACAGGCATTCTGTGTGTTAGTTATATCATTCTATTTTATTTTATTTGCTGTAGCAAAAACATTTCAGAGAATATATGCCCCGAAATTAATTTTTCAGTGTATAATACAGCATAGTTGACTATAGATACAGAGTTATAGGGCATATTCTATCACTTTTCTATCTTGCTTGCCCGACTAAAACTTGATACCTCTTTGATTAGCAATCTCCAACTTTACTCTGTCTCAGAATCCCTAGTAATGATCATTTTACTCTCTGGTTCTACGAGTCAAAATCTAGTCAATTTTATACACATATATAAGGAATCATGTGCCATCTGTTCTTTGACTGGCTTCTCTTGGCATAATGTATTTAAGATTCATCCATATTGTTATATGTTGCAGGATTTCAGGATTTCCTTCTTGAAGACTGGATAATATTCCTCTCTCTCTCTCTCTCTCTCTCTCTCTCACACACACACACACACACACACACCACATTCTTTATCCATTTATCTACCCTTTAATGAAAATTTAAATATAAGCTCTCAAACTGTAAAATTCCTATAAGAAGATAGAGGGAAAGCTTCATGACATGGGTCATGGGAACAATTCCATGGTGATGACAGCAAAGAACACATGCCAGGCAGGAATTCATCAAACTAAGATGCATAGCAAATGTATAGCAAAAAAAAAAATCAAAAGAGTATGAAGACCAGTGCCAGTGGCTCACACTTGTAATCCTAATTACTTAGAAGACTGAGATCTGGAGTATCATGGATCAAAGCCAGCCCCAGCAGAAAATTCTGAGATACTCCATCTCCAAAAGCTACCAAAAGCTGGGCTGAAGGTATGGCTCAATTATTAGATTGCTGACATAGGAAGCAAGCCAAACAAATGGAAGACCCGGTGTTCAAAACTCAATACCCGAAGAAAAACTCAAGCAGTGCAAAAGCATGAAAGAAAATACTTGCCAACCAGATATCTAATGAGAAGATAAGGAGTTGATTTCCACAATAGAGAAAGAGCTATGTTAATGCAACAGAAAAAAATTAAATCTGATTTAAAAAATGGACTGAAGATTTGAATTGATGTTTTTCCACCCATATAAAACTGGCAAGTAGTTAGTTATATGAAAGGATGTTCAAGGACTCTAATCATCAAAGAAATGCAGATCAAAGTTATAGTGAGATATGACCTCGTACCTACAAGGATCACTAGTATCACGAAACCAGAAATGGTGACTACAGTTGTGGAGAAATTGGAACCCTCCTCCCAGTCGGTGGAAATATAAACTCTACAGCCGTAATGGAAAATAACATGCAAGTTATTTAAAAAAAAAATAACAACAGCTTGAATGCAGGACTACCAGAGGATCCAGTAGTCTCAAGAATTGCAATCAGGACCCCAAAGTGGCATTAACACCCCTCAATGTGTATTGGTAGCAGTATTTGTGCCAGCCAAGATGTGTGACTAAACAAAGTTTTTCCAAGTGCCCAGTAGGCTTTGAAATGTTCTGATAAACCAGATGACAAATGAACACACAGATATACTCTTCAGGTTATTTGCACACAAGACATTGCTGATGGCTCTCTGGTTGGGAGAAGTGAAGACTAGGGCTTTTCCCCATAGGGAGCCACTCATTCCCAGATATGCAGAAAGCAAGAATATCTGGAGGTTCCTTTCGCTCTCTGGGGCTGCTACCTGGGGTAAGCTGGCATCCAAAGAGTAGGGAAGACCAGACCAAGTCCCGAGGTTCCTGGCAGGAAGGAAGCAAAAAACAAAACCACCACCACCACCACCAAAAAGCCCACAAAGCATAGATCTTCTCCTTGGAATATTTATCTTTGTTTTCGTAAGTATTTACTTGTGTTTTTCTCTATTTGCATGTCGTTGTGAGTTAAAGAAGACATATTGTCCAACTTAAAGAGAAGCAGTAAAAATAATTCCACTTATTTTTTTCATGTCAGAGTGTATTAATTCTTGCTTACATAGGGAAATACAAACAAAATGCACAAACAGTAAACAAGGAATCATTTGGAATCAGATTATACATGAATGATGACACACATCTTCATCTCAGATGCGGAGGGGGAGGGAAATCTAGTTTTACCGTCAGGGGCTCTAAAAAATGTTTTTCTTTTTCAAAGGAAATTACTCAGCACATATTAAAAGAATGCTTTCTGCTACTTTTATGTGTCATGGGAAAGTAAATACAATCAACACCTGGATTCTCCGCCCCTCTGAAGACAATTTCCAAGTGGAAATCTTGGGAGCGGTCACCTCACCCCTGCCGCTGTGTTACTCAGATCCTATGTTCCCTAGGCATTCCCTCCAAGAGGGTTCTTCCTGGAGCAGCAGTGTCTCCTGGGCCTTCGTCCTTTCTGTGTCCCTTTTCTTTCCTGTCATCCTCTTTTCTCTAGTAGCACCCGACACCGAGAAGCTCAGGGTGATTGAAGGTGGACAAAGAGACAGGTCATGAGAGCAGGCTCCAAAGGCAGGATCTGCCTCATCTCTACTGCCTGCACCTGGCATGACTTTGAACTTGCGATCCAGCCTTGCATTCTCTGGCCTTTCTCACAGTCCCCAGGTGATAGGGTAATTCTGGGACGAATGCACAGAGTGTGCTCAGCATGGTGGGAAGAGGACTTCACGTTATTAAAGCCATCACTACCTTCCTGGCTCTTTACTGTGGGTTTGCATGTGGGCACTGTGTTGAGAAACAACCCTTTCATCTAAATTCTATCCTTGCCACAAGCAGAGTTTCCCCTCCAGTTGCTCCACGGACCTTCGCAAAGATCCTCTCACTACCACTTACTCCTTCAGTGTTACCTTTAACTCTAAGACCAAAGTTTGGGGAGGATACTTGATGATCCATTAAATCATCCATTCATCAATCTGCTCTTCCATCCAACCATCTACTCATTCATTCATCCAGTTAGCCATCCATCCATCCATCCAAAGAACTCTGATCCATCCATCTACTGCCTGTCAAGCACTGTATTGGTTCCGGAACAGATGTGAATGAAAGACAAGCCCCCTTCCCTCATGATGCTCAACCTTGGGAGCAGTCATTGAACAAGCAAATAGTCCATTACAAGTAGACTGACCAATTTGTCTCTGTTTTATTTAGACATACCCAGCTTTAGCACTGAAGTCCTGTATCTTGGGAAATCTCTTAGTTCTGACAAATCGGGACCACAACTGTAATGTAGGGAAAAGATGCCATGCATGGTTCCAAACCATAACCTGACCCTCAGGTGGTAGATCACTTTATCTTGAGGGTAATTCTGTTTCCTCCATGCAGTGCAGAGGAGATTCACGGCCTTCCAGAGATAGCCAGACACAGGATAGGTATTCAATACATGTGGACTATTTTTTTTAACCATTATCATAGGTATTAAAAGTCATTTGCTGGAGTAAGTTCTCTAGAAGGCCAAGACAAAAAGGTAACTCAAATTGGAGGAGGAAAAATAGCCAAAAACAAACAAACAAAATACACCTCTTTTATGTAAAGTACTATTATACCCAGGCCAGGCTACAGATGATAAAAAGCACCTGTGCTCTTTTTTTTTGGTCAGTTGTAGGGCTTGAACTCTGGGCCTGGGTGCTGTCCCTCAGCTCTTCAGCTCAATGTGAGTGCTCCACCACTTGAGCCACAGAGCCACTTCTGGTTTTCTGGTAGTTTATTGGAGATAAGAGTCTCACCGCCTTTCCTGCCCTGGCTGGCTTTGAACTGCAATCTTCAGATCTCAGCCTCCTGAGTAGCTAGGATTACAGGTGTGAGCTACAGGCGCCCAGCTAGGACTTATGCTCTTATCTGCCCCCATGTGAGTCCCCAAAGTCTGTAAAGCTCAGGTATATATACATAGAAGGAGACCAAAATTCCCAGTGGCCTCATGGCCTGCCAAGGTCTCTGAGAGGGAGCTCAACTCCCCCATCTCACATCACCCCCCAGCCCCCCAGGGAAGAATCAGAGCGGTTACTGCCAAAAGCTAGATCCTCCCCACTTCCTTCTGCAGCTTTGATGGGGCTGCCAGATGCCTGCCTCCCATCTGCAGTCCCAAGTTCAATGTTTAAAACAAGTCTTGCCAAAAAGCCACGAGTATAGACTCCCAGGAAAACAAACACTGTAAGAAGTATTTTTTTTTTTGACAAGGCAGAAGCCCTGCCATGGCTGGCTGCTCTTCTAGATAAGATATCTGTTCACCTTTCATAAATGTCAGACTTGAAATAAAAACGACAGGATAATGAGGTCTTATTTCCACAGCAGCAAATGGGCACCTACTCATTAACCCTCAGCCCACTAACAAATGTGCTGTTTCACCACAATTGTAGATGCACAAATGGCTTGGATTCAAACAATTGGATTTTCTTACCCTCCTCTGCTATTTTAATAATATTGTAAGTGGCTCCAGTGATCTAACATCTGGTCATCCAGTCAGCCCAGATTTTCATAATACCCACTGTGGGAGGGGCATCTCATCCAAGGGCCCAGGGCTCCTTAGAGGCCAGATTTAGGACAGAGTTTAACTCTGACATCTAACAATTTGGGATTTGTCATCCTGTCCCATAGATTGAAGCTGCCAGCCTCCCTGCCTTACAAATTCACATTGTTGGGGATACATGATGTACGGTTCTGAGTACCTAACAAGGCGGAAAGCAGTACCTGCTATAAAGAAAGAGCAAGGCTTCCAGGCACCGGTAGCTCAAACCTCTAATCCTAACTGCTTAGAAGGTAGAGATCAGAGGTTCTCAGTTTGAGGCTAGCCCGAGCCCCCCACAAAAAAAAGTTTATAAAACTCTTATCTCCAAACGAGAAGTATAAGTTGTCATGTCCAAAACGAGCTTTACAACGTCGGTCGGGGGGGGGG